>NW_026919274.1:112500-232500 GCF_032062105.1 Saccostrea cuccullata
ATATACATTTACAAATAACATAAAAATTATCTTATACGTATTAAATATGAAAAATGTATTTTATCCGAGTAACCGAATAGCAGTTTTACTAACCGATACTTGCATCATTCGACGGTTAACCGGTTAACCGGGTACTCGTTGCCAACACTAGTATTTTATAATTCATCATACATTCAACTTCTACTTACCTCTCAACGCTAACAAATGGCTGTTTGTGGTAGGGCTGTGTATTGAGCAAAACATTTCGATATGTCATACGATACAGTATTTTTTAAAGCGATATGCGATATATTGGATTCTTAAACAAGTCCATCAAAAAAGTCTTATATAGTCATTTAATGCATGAATTTCATAAAAAACTAAGTGTTTTATAATCTAGCTATTTCAAAGTTCTTGCCTCAATGCTACTTCAAATAACACTTCAAATTAAAACTTTTAATGAATGAAAAATCAGCATGTTAAAATAAAATTATCTATGTATTTTGTAATAGTCATGTAAGTTGTGCTATGTCCTTACTGATTATATTTTATTGCTCAGTTTTAATTTTTAAAATTGAATATAATTATGTTTAGTGATTAAAATTCCCATCTTTTTTCACAGAATTAGAAGAAAAATGTCTGCTGAAATGGAACTTTTTTAAACTGACATTAAAAAATTATATACAGGACTGTTTCTGATCGTTAAAAGGTAAACAAAGCATCAAATATAGGAGTTAAATATATGGATTATTATAGGATACCATTCTAAAAGCCAGAGAAAGCTTAAACTACACGAAGTAAATACCTTCGGTAGCGACAAAAAATTGTTGGCATAAATCTGAAATCGAAGGTTTTTACAACACTTGGATCTGTAGCTCTCTGCTATATCTGTCCGAATTTTCTCAGAACCCCTGACCCAGGGGCCATGAAATTCACAAATTTCGGAGGAGGCAGCCTTATTCAATATAACTATGCACTTGGTTAGATTATTTAATGTCTAGGAGCAAAGAAGAAGAATTTTCAAAGAATATATGCATTTTCACTATATAATCAATAAAGCCCCGCCCTAGCACCAGAACCCCTGACCCTGGGGTCTCGAAATTCATAATTTTGGAAGAGGCAGCCATATATATTCAACTTAACTATGCACTTGGTTAATTTATTTAATGCCCAGGAGCAGAAAAGAAGAATTTCAATGAAATAATGCATTTTCACTATATAATTTATTTTGCCCCACCCTAGCACTTAAGAACCCCTGACCCTAGGGCCATGAATTTCTCAATTTTGTTAGAGGACTTAATGCTCATTACATTCATGCCAACAGTTTGCATGCTTGATGTCCAGGAGTAATGAAGAAGATTTTTAAAGATTGCACTAATTTTAGTGGTTTTGGCCCCACCCCCCAGGCCCTAGGGGGACAGGGACCATGAAATTCACAATTTATGTTCCCCTTCACCCATATATGCTTTGTGCCAAAATTGGTTGAAATTGGTTCAGCGGTTTCAGAAAAGCTGAAAATGGTCAAATGCTAACGCATGATGCACAACGACGGACAAAAAGGGATAGCAATAGGTCACCTGAGTTTACTCAGGTGACCTAATTAAAAGGAATGACTCTAATTCTTGGCCAAATTATTTGAGTATAACTGGTTTGGGTCAGTTTATGCTTTTTACACTTTACATTGTTTCAACAAATAAAACGGTGTACTTACAACTGTTTGCAAAAGAACCAGCACTGCACACTGCACAAGTCACATAGTGAACTGTACAATTAGTTGACAGCTCATAACCTATACCTCTGGCCTCTGATATCAAATGCAACAATACAATCCAGCTGATGATTTTATCTGAAAGGAACAACAGTTTTAGGTACATTTGCTATTATATGTAATTGATAAAAGGTGACATCAGTTATAGATAAATCACATTATGCAAGCAAAAGGGACTTGACATTTGCAATTGTCTTGACCGTTTCTACATTAAAGCAATACGAGCTGCAACTTTGATGTCAGAATTTTTTGTTGTAAAATTGTATTAAACTATTTCAATGACAGAACAAAGAATGTTTATAAATTTCTATTGTTCACATTTGCGATGGAAGAACTATTTATAAACGTATAAGCTTTGATTGAAGCAAAATTCAATATTGTTGCAGTGTTTGAAATAACCGTGCGCCAAACCGCCTGAGACGCACAAATTTTGTCATGGGCGAACAAATTTGCACGTATTGACGCCGGATGAGACCATATAAACAGAGGTCTCGTGTCGCAGTCGGTGCTGGCATGAAAAAGACCCCACAATGCTCAATGTCCGTAAGTGCCAACTATAGAACAAAATTTGTACCTCGATCTCCACTGGCAAGTGGTGGCGTATCCATACATGTATGAGTGAAAATTCTTGAGAGGGACATTAAACAACATACAATCAATCAATCTTTCTAACAAGACCTTTCCTTAGGTACCCCAAATTTGACCTCTTGGCCTGGATCTTTGAGTTTGCTCCACTTTTACAATAAATTATCAAACTTAATACCTAGCCATAACTTTTGAATAGTTGGTGTTAGGTCAAATTATCATGACCTTGACATGACTATGCTTTATTTTACATGGCATATTGGTTTCAAAGACAATAATTTATGTCTAGCTCTATATCAATAATGTGTTTAGAACATTTAAAGATATATAAGCCATACCAATTTGTTTTTTGCTCTTCAGTCGACCCATGCACTCATATTTAATAAACAAAACTACAAATTCAATTGTTTCAGCTAAAATCTGATCCTCCAACATGTTTTTTTTTACACTTTCATGTACATGCAGCTGTACTTTCATGTATCCTTGTATCAAAAGGAAATAAAATAACTTGAACACATCGATAAAATTCTTTGAAACCAATATATTAAGATAGTTCACTCAAAATGAGGAACTACCTGCCAGCTCAAGGTTAAATCAAAGTACTCAGAAGTACAGAGAGCCGGTCTCATTTACAGAGTAGAATGATTTCTTACATGAGGCCAAAATAAAATTATAGTTTGTTTGGAATTGCCTCCCGCCTCATTGAAATGCCCCCTCCTGAAAAAATTTTATTGATCAAAAGTAGGAATTTTTTTTTTATTTGATCAATTTTTTTGCCCATTACATGTAACACATGCACCATACAAAACACTGAAATATAGTGTAGATATCTATGTAAAATTATGGGTTTTTTTGTTAATTGTAGATATTTTGTTTAAAGTCAGAAAATGTATTTACTGTTTACTCAGAGATATTTATAAAAAAAATTAAAATTTTTCTTCCATTTAAAACAAAAAAAAAAATTTCCCTCCCTCCCTCCTCTGTCTGAAAACCTTCAGGCGGCAATTCTAAACAAACAATTTTTTAAGGATGGCCTGAATCACGTTTATATTCTGAAGAAAAAATTATTTTAAAACTCAATATAAATGATAAGAAACTGACAGTGAGTTTTTCAATCCTAATACCACGGTCCGATTTTGTCAGAATCAGAATTAATCTGGTACCGCAGCTGAATGTAAACAAACAGGTCAGCCTGGTTCCCTCTCCTGCTTTACCTCGTATGTGTAGAGAACTACAGTAACACTGATTATCAAAAATCCTTACGCTAATGAACTATGTTCTTTGACTTATGAAGTTTTCAGTCATTACTACTAATGTTTATTTTACATAGATAAAACTTGTTTTATTTTTGTTGCTTTATTTAGCGTTTGTATTATCTCAAAAGCGGTTGAGAGTAAGAACTATATTTTTGCACGTAACTGTAAAATGGCGACTATGGGGTCAACATCCTGCCTTGAACAGGATCCCATAAGCCGGCAATTGCTCTTTGAGCAATAAGCCCGGCTAAAAAGCTGTTAGATCAATGATGTTCTGTACATCAACATTTACTAAGACTATGAGTATAAAATTTGCTTAAAATATCTTGAACCACGTACTTCAATGAGTAAGCTATATAAGCTTATCTACTTCTTTAGTGTGAAAAATGCAAACATTGATGATTGAGGTAATTTTTGTTTTTGTTTTGTTTCTTTCTTTTAATTTTTCTGTCTAACGTTAAATAGCGACAAGGTAAATCATTCAGAAAACTCTAAAGCTCATAAGTTATGAGTATGTGAAAACAGAAGTCTTCAACATGTTCAAGGACTTGCATTTGATAAATACCAGTGAATACAGCTGTTTGATCTAGCTCCCACCTCGGAAAGGGCATTTAGTGTAGTCGATAATATTAACCAATGAATAACGTTTAGAAAAAATATATACCTTTTCCAAGCGTGCAACTCAAATAAACAAAATTGAAAGACACATTTAAAAAACTATTAAACTTACAACAATTGGTAAGAAATGTCATTTCCATTTCCAACCCATGATCACATTGTTTTGTCATGTGATATGAAACCTAAAAATAACCCCGTTTAGTACCCTTCCGATATTGAGGAGAGGATACCAGTTTATAAATAAAGAGACGTTTTATCATGTTGTCTGAT
This sequence comes from Saccostrea cuccullata, assembly GCF_032062105.1. Lineage (NCBI taxonomy): Eukaryota > Metazoa > Mollusca > Bivalvia > Ostreida > Ostreidae > Saccostrea > Saccostrea cuccullata. The sequence goes on from NW_026919274.1 coordinate 116,977, forward strand.
AGTCTGATACTTTTTGAAGCATTTGAGTAAAATAATAAGAAAACAATCAATAAAGTTTCCAAAATCAACAAAATTTAAAAATGAAAGCAAAAATCCCCGGTAAGGGTAAAATTAGTAATGTGCGGGGCGGTTCGACCCAAAAAAGACTATTCGCTTTGAGCTGTTCCGACCCAAGACTGTTCGCGTCGACGATCAATTAATCGCTTTATATCAAATATCACTTATTGACAGCAGCCATTAAATTCTTTATGATTTTTGTATGGTGTTGTATCATTCCATTTGATTCAATCTACATGTAGGGAGAGTCAGGAGTACTAGTTTTAACGCTTGCCAATATCGGTAACTTTTTAAATATAATAATAACAAGTATCTAGCTTTTTAAAAAAGCTTACCGTCTTTAGCAACAACCTTAAACAGTAAAGCTGATGTACATCTATCAGGCCTTAAATTCTTTTGAATTTCTTGATTTTGTATCTCTACATTAGCATTTTACTGGCATTAGCCCTACCACGGTTGTCGCTCAGTCATCTCCGTAAACTTTGACTGGCCGAGAGCTTTCGGCAGATTCCGTTACCTTCTTCAAACAAGAAAGGGGAAAAGAATTATAATTAACAAATTTTAAAGCCTGCAAGCAAGAAAAATCAAATTTTGTTTACAATGAAATTAAAGAGACCTTTTTAGTTATGGCTATAGAAGAATATAATGTATTTAGTTTAGAATTAATTACTGCTGATTTTGTTGTTCGTTTTGTCATTTTTTTTTAAGATTGAAAATCTTCCAAAATTGTTAAGTCGTACGAAAATTAGATCATCAGAAAGTTATCTCCCGTGCCTTGAACAGCATTTCAACCAATGAAATAATTGAAAGTCTCTCTCTCTCTCTCTCTCTCTCTCTCTCTCTCTCTGTTATTTCTACCAATCACAAAAGAGAGGAAGTGCATAGTCCGAAGACTCTAAAAAACTTCAGCTATATAATACCGTCTTCCAAGGAAGACGGTAATAATATAACAAGTATTAGCTTTCCTAAAAAGCTTGTCTGACGTGGTTTGCATAAATTTATGAAGCGGAAAGAAATAAAACATTATGTATTATTTCCTTCGTTCGATAATATATCTTCAAGAGACCATGCGTAAACAATACTGTACACAATAATGTACAAAGAACAATAAATTTAAGGTCCTGGCTCCAGGATCATGAAAAAAACTAAGACTTAAGTCATATTTTTAATCGCCGATAAAATATTTATTAATTATGGAATTTATTTCTTTATTTGCTTATAAAACATCTCTGTGTAAGCAATATTAAACTATATTTTATTTATTCAATTTGACAAAAACCACATGTGGCGCAAGTCATACATACAGTAAACAAATATAAAATATATAGTCACATAGATTTTCTTATATTACATGCATCACGTATGAAGTTACAAATATTTCTTGTAAAATTAACATCTGCTGGATTAAGAATTTCATAAGATATACATGTATTATTAAAAAGTGTACAAAATTCACTTCTTAGTTGTTTATATAGAGGACATACAAATAAAAAATGATGTTCATCTTCAACGACATTTTTACAATTAATACAAAATCTTTCTTCTCTTGGTATAATTGGGTTACAATATCTGCCAACCTCTATCTGTAATTTGTGAGCACTTATTCTCAATCGAGTCAAAAAAGAACGAAGATTCTTGGAAATGGAAAAATTTAAGTATGGTTGAATTTCAAGTTTGTTTAGATTCCCTCGACTTATTAACTGGCTGTAGAATGATAATTTGCCATTACCTTTTTCTCTGATATTTATTATATCCTTAAAAACTATATTCTCAAAATATTTTTTCAAATTATTTTCAAAATAATTTGATTCTGGTCTGTTGACCATGTTGACTTCTACAACATTTTATTATAAAAGAAAGATTATGATCGACTTAATCATGTTAATTAAGCTTAAGATGTTTCAAGATCCCGAGGCCAGCATTTTCAAGTAATGTTTTATATGTTAAATAACTTTTATTCTATAAATAGAATAAAATGAAGGTTGTAATTGATGAAATCAATGGAAGATCTTTGCCCAATCACTTAAGGCGCGTATAAACAGCGATAACAATCTTAGCAGAGCGATACACATGCTGACCATTCCCCTGCAGTTCTTGAAAGCTTTCATTGCTTCTCAAAACATCTGATGTACAACGATTCTCAACTTAACACAGTTACGTAATTGATATACGAAATTCTGAACTGAAGTATCTAGGAGAAGAATCAAGAAGATGCAAACTTATTTACAATTAATGACATATCGACATGATCGACCAAATATAATCGTTGGACAGGTGTCAAGTATAACACTTCAGCCAACATACAGATCTATTTATACAATAAAAAATTAAAAGCGAACTTGAATGAGACATTTTTTTTCTGTTTTCACTGCTTTTTTCTCAGGCACTGTAATATCAGTTTTTACAATACTGGGAGCAGGGCAACTAATAGAAAATATTTGACCACGTGCCTGATGTTTAGGTAATAGGAATTCAATGTCAAAGGTATAATTTTACTGAAAATAATCAATCAAATATTGAACCATAACATGTAAAATGACTTAATCTTTGAAATACATCACAAAAGTAACTGGGATTTATATAATAAGGCATTTTTATAGAGAATTGAAGCAGAGATGTTCAAAGATGAAAGCACGGATTACACTAAAGACAAAAACATTCGATCAGTAATGTAAATAAAAGCTCATTTCCTCCTGGGACGAACTACATGCGTCTTTGGAGATTATGTATGTATCGAAATTTCCACCATCGAACTATCTGAACAATTTCGTGGAACGACTGCATAAATAAGCCCTAGTTAAATCTAGTACTGTCTGACGCCGTGACGTCAGACAATTATGAATTTATAAAGCGCTAAATATTAATAAGTTAACTCTAAAGCGCTGTACAATAAAACGCAAGTAAACATAATTTAAAAGCTATGAAAACTTATATAAAATATTAACCCATACTCATATATGTGTTCGAAATTATAACATTAAAATTATAAAATTACACACAAAATACAATTACTCCGTTAATAAAACTCAATATAGGAACATCATTTGTGATTTATGATTTGCTGCTAAAAATTGAGCACCTGATAATTAAAAACTATTCTATAAAAATGCGTCTTTAATTGTCTTTTGAAAATATCCGGACTGGCCTGCTAATTATTTCATTAGGAAGGTCGTTCCACAAAAATGCTGCTGCCCACCCTTACCGAAAATATTGCCTTCCTGCAAATATTTGCTGCAAGTCTGCAGCAAACATGGCTGCAAACTTGCAGCAGACATTGCTGCAAGCTTGCGGCAATGTAGCAAGAAAGCCCGACAGTCTATTCAAAGCCTTTTGTGTTTGCAGCAAGTTTGCGGCAAGTCTGCAGCAAGCTTGCAGCAAACATTTTACCATGCAAATGAGGTTTGCTGCAAGTCTGCAGCAAACACTGGATTTTCCAAATATAGAAACCTTGCTGCAAGCTTGCCGCAAACATTGCTGCAAGCCTGCAGCAAACATTGCTGCTAACTTGCAGCAAACAATTTCCTTATGGTTTTGGCACATTCCTGTGTACAAGCAGCAAGTTCGCAGAAAGCCTTTGTCCTGACCGAAATCTTTTAAGTTTAGAGAAAATCCACCACGTTTCTGAAATGATGCAATCTTTTGCAGTTTTGATAAGTTCTCTTTATGTTCCTAGACAAAGCTTCCATACTCTTTTTAAATTTAAGTGCATGAAATAGCTTTTTTATATCAACAGAACATTAAGAAATTTACGTATAATTTCAATTGAACCGTGATTACAGTTACTAATTCATTTGAAAACATGTAACTGATTTGGGTCCATTAAATTAATACATTTAAGAAGTATAAATATGTGATATAAAAATGAGGACTGAAATTCATAGTAAATAGATTTAGATTTGACCTAGCAGTTACACTAGTTACTCAGACCTGTTTTTAAGAAACATTTTTTTTTCATATCAAAATAAAACAAAATCAGATCTTACCAATTAGATATCATGCATGCCAATGAAAACCTGCATCCAGAGTTTTGCACTTTTAATCACTCAGAATGGTATATATTCCTTGCAAAATACTGAAACATCTACACCTTCTATTCAAACAATTCAAAATGGCCAGTTCTGTGTTGACCCAGTACAATCTGCTTCTCATTGGCTGATTTGACTTGTTTACTGTTCGTGCGAATTTCCTGCGAACATTCAATTCATGAAATGTTTCCTGCAAACTTGCTGCGAACATTAAATTGGCGTGTATGTTTCTTGCAATGTTCCTGCAAACATGTTGGGTTCCTGCGAATTTGCTGCAAGCTTGCAGCAATTGCTGCAATGTTTGCTGCAAGATCGCAGCTAGCGGCAATCATCTGCGAACAAGAAAATTTTCTTCCTGCGAACAATTTTGTTTGCTGCAAGCTTGCAGCAGACTTGCTGCAGGCCTACAGCAAACATATCAGTTTGGTAAGGGTGCAACCAAGTCGACGTTCGCCATATGTCTTCGTCCTGATTTTTTGAAAAAAAATATTTTTTAAAAAAGAAGAATTATCGTTCTTGAATTCCACTTCCGCTTTCGCGCGTTGCATTAAGGGAAGGAAAACCCTCGTTTGGGGGTATACCCCCGTTTGAGGGTTCGACTAGACTGCTTAGGAACAACTACCCGTGATGTTGACTCAGATCGCAGTGATCTGGTAAGCTTGTATTCCATGATAAGACCTTTGATATAAGATGGAGCTAACCCGTGTAAGGATTGGTAGACATATGTCAAGATTTTATATTGTGGACGAAAAGAAACGGGTAGCCAATGAAGATCAGCTAGGATAGGTGTAATATGCTCCCGTTTCGATGTTCTTGTAACTAAACGAGCTGCCGTGTTCTGGACTTTTTGAATCCGGTCTACTACATGTAAGGCCTTTAAAACTCCATATAGAAGGCAGTTCCCATAGTCCAGTCTGGCAGTGATAACGGCATTCACCATGGTCTTGCAGGCTTCTTTTGTAAGAAAGCGCTGTATTCGTCCAACATTGCTTATTTGGAAATAGCATGACTTGACGACCGAGGATACCTGTTTTTCCATAGTAAGGTGTTGATCGAAAAATGCACCTAGATATTTTACACATGGCACGCTTTCAATGATATTATCACCAACTTTTAGTTGTAATGTTGGCAGATACTTCTGGTGTTGCTTTGTGGTGAAGATTATTAGCTCGGTCTTTTCTTGGTTTAGTTTGAGTAGGTTTGATGTCATCCATGAACCAATTTCACTAAGACACGCTTCAAGTCGAGAGAAATAATTGTTCCAATTTTCCAGTGGTCTTATGATCATGTAGATTTGTGTATCATCTGCATAGCAGTGATATATCATTCCATGTCGATGGCATATGATTCCAATGGGTTTGGAGAAGAGGCAATACAATTTCGGTCCGAGTACAGATCCTTGGGGGACACCAAAAGGCAGCTGTCTAGACTCTGATCGGACATTGTTTTCTGTTCTTGAGGTAAGACTTGATCCACTCAAGAGCTCCATCACGGAAACCATAAGACACAGTTAGGCGTTGGAACAGTATCTTATGGTCAAAAACATCAAAAGCAGCGGATAAATCCAGAAGGACAAGGACTGCCGAAGATTGTTGGTCCAGGGCTGTCACAATATCGTTGTGGACCTTGATGAGGGCCGTTTCCGTGGTGTGCCTGGGACGATATGCCGACTGAAGTGGATCGCGAAGAGAATTCGCATCCAAATGGGCATCAATCTTACGAGCCACAACTTTCTCCAATATTTTTGAGATAAAACTCAAGTTTGATACGGGCCGATAGTTTTTCAACACTCCCTTATCTAGTCCATGTTTCTTAAGAAGTGGACGAACTATGGCCTCCTTCCAAGCAGACGGAAAAATTCCCTGTTCGAGAGATGCATTAACCATGTCTGTGACAAGCGGTATTACTGGATCCAGGCACTTTTTCAGTAGCTTTGTTGGAATTGGATCCAGTTCGCATGATTTACTGGGTGCCATCATTATTAGTGATCGTACTTCATCTTCGGTGGTACGTTCAAAAGCAGCTAGTAGAGGCCAATTATAGTGTATGTCTGTGTCTAAATAGCTGTCTTCTTTTTCTGTTTTTGGTTTAAGTGTCTCTCTATAATGGATGTTACTTTGTCTATAAAAAACGTTGAAAATTTCTTTGTAAGATCTTCATCTGATGATGATGTTGGTAGGGGACTCTCCTGATTCTTACCCATCAATAAATTCGTTTAACAATATGATGAATGTTAAATATTTTTATTTAAATTGTTTTAACTCCACAGAAACGCATGACGACTTCAAACTTTAATATCAAACAAGTAATAACAGCTTTTCAAAAAGCTTGCCTGACTAATGTCATCAATATCCATAGAACCTACAAGCTTGATAAGTTATAAACGTTTACATTGGGGGAGGGGGGTAAATTATTTCACTAGAGTAAATTATGAAGATGTTGCACAAAACATCATACATTCATTTTAACTTATATGCTATTCACATGATTCATCAGAGCAAAGAAAAGAACAAATGTTATATAATACAGGTACATATAGATACATATATATACTGTTATCTCAAATAAAAAAATGAAATATACATGTCCCGCTGTGGATTCGAACCCGCGACGTAAAGATGAACACCTCACTCTGCAAGTCTAAAATGGTTTTAGAAGATGAAGTAAATAAGGGTAATAAACTAATATAATTGTTTTATGCTGGAAAGTCGTGGCTATGTACTACATAAATTAGATTCAACTGCATACAGCACAGGCTATGAGGAAGACAGCTGAAAATATGCTAACCACTGACAAGAAACTGGAAATCGTAACGGTTATGACTGACATGCAGAATATGTTTAATGGTTTCTTGGATATGCCAGAGCATCAACGATTGTTAGGAACGTGGGATAAATAATGCCCGTTATGCATAAATGACCCAGCAAACTCGACGGTGATATATGAATGGCGATAGGCGCGGATACAAGAAGTTTTTTTCCAGGGATGAGGGATCCACATCAAAAAAAATTATGAGCAAAAAAAGTAATTAACTTCCTCAATCCTGAAATGTGACGGGACACTTTTCTAAGTCTATATTCTGTTTTTGTAGGAGTGTCCTCTACAAAAATTTGAATTTTTCAATTAAAATTTAATTAGCACCTTTTTTAATGTAAACCAACCCGCTAACTTTTGTTTTTGAAACGCAGGTAACAAAATCGGATGATAATCAGCATGTACAGAATTTTGCTGGCTAACTGTGACCTCATGGCTTCGAACCTAGGAAATATTGATCCTTAGGAGTGCCGTGACGTCAGGCAGTAACCCACCGCCTCGTGGTGGCCGGTAATTATTCTAACTATAGTCTACTGATCAAACAACTATCCGACAAGTTTATCTTTTAAATAAAAAAGATAGGTGAGCTAGCGCCGTAGCAATTTTTAAAAACAGAAAGGAAGGTCCGTGATCTAGTGATTATTTTGCTGAATTTTTTAATGTTTATCGAAGCTGGTGTGTCATTAAGTTATATTTTTTTTGTCAGTGAAATAATTTTCCAGACACATAGGTAAAGAAACGAGAGGGGGGGGGGGCAGTGAAGTTTTTGTTTTGACCCATTGGAGTATCCAGAGAGTTCTGAATGAGAAGATGTGAAGTAGCTTGGCCCTTTGGGTCATCTTTGTCGATCAAGAACTGTTATGTTAAAAGCCATAAATAGATTTTTTTTTTTATAAATAATGAATTTGTTCGTAATTTTTAGTGTAAATCCTTGTTTATGGAATTTTTTGCTCGGCCTACATTGTCATGATTGCGATTTGCGAGCATATAGAATATATTTTCACTGTGGTGAGGTCTTGAAAATACACATATAGAGTCCGTCTTGTGCTTAGAGGTAAACTAGAGGTACTGTGAGCAATGACCTCACTAAATAATACCCCCCGCCTCCCATATGAATACAATGGCAGTATCCATGTTTTGCTCTGGAAAATCCAAAATATATGTCAGATCAAAAAGTAAAATAGGAGGTGCACAATGGCAATATGTAATAAAGATTCTGTGAAAGTTTCATTAAATTTCCTTCAGTGATATGAGAGGAGTTGCGGATAAGAGATGGGTACCCCAAAGCGTAACAGACGGACAGACGGACGTACCGATTCCCTCCCACTTTTCAAGAGGGGGTATAATAAAACCTCCCTTGTCTTTGTTTATAACATGCAATCAGATAATGACTTTGACTTTTCCGTCAGAAAAAAGGGAAATTTTGAAGTATTACAATAATGTAGTTATTATACCCCCAGTTTGAAAAGTGGGAGGGTATATAGTAATCGGTATTTCCGTCCGTCTAGCTGTACGTCCGTCCGTCCGTCTGTTACGCTTTGGGGTACCCATCTCTTATCCGCAACTCCTCTTATACTACTGGGTGAAATTCTTTATTACATATTGCCATTGTGCACCTCCTATTTTACTTTTTTATTCGACACGTATTTTAGGTTTCCCATAGCAAAACATGGACATTGCCATTATATGCATGCTTACCTATGACGTCACATATAGAAGCTTCTGGATAACATTTGATATGACGAGTTATTTATCTTTTAATTACACATTACCGTAAAACAATATAAAGCAAAACATGACATTATGGGAGGCGGGGGGTATCATTTAGTGAGCTCATTGCTCACAGTACCTCTAGTTTTAAAAGTGTAAGATACACAATAAATACACAAAGTTATCAAATGATACAAAATTGTTATCGTACGGTCTATCTATAGTAGTTTTTCACAGTTTTCCCAGAATGCATGACCGTGAAGCCGAGCATGCGTATTCAACGAATTAATTTGGACTAACGTAGTTGCTCTCGAGCGCTAGCAACAAGCAGACATTAATTATTGGTAAACCCAATTGGGGTGAATCCACCCAGAGCGAGCAAGTAATAGGAGCGAAACCACTCAGAGCGAACAAGGAATCGGGGCGAAATTATGCACTCCCTACGGCGCGTCGATTTACCCAAATGGACCCAAATGGAACCCAAATGGAAACACAAATGGACCCAAATGGAAATCAAATGGAATATTAAATACGTATTATCGTATTTTATTACTTATTTAAAATGATGAAAATAAATGAACTTACAGTTACAAATGGAGTTTTATATTTATTATTAATCTCTAATATTGTATTTTGAAACATGAAGTTTTGATAGTATTCTACATACCGGCAAAATTATTTGGGGTGGGGGTTGGCATCCCCCCCACCCACCCACCCACCCATCCGTTCCTAGGGCCATAGAAACTATCAAATACTTCAGTTTTGTATTCGATTCTGTTCAATAGTTATTACAAATAGAATTAAATCGCATTTTTAAAAATACAATTAAAGAAAATAATGATATTAAAATATTCTCTTTTTGTTGACTTGGTTTATTTCATTATTTTCTACATTCTAAATAAGTAAAAACTTACTGAATACGATATAACATATATATTTTATATTCCATTTGGGTCCATTTGGGTAAATCGACGCACCCCATTCCCTATATATCTTCGTCACACGAACGCTTAAGGCTAATATTTTTGGATCGTTGTAAAACAAGACTGTTTCACATGAAAATTATGTTATTGTTATAAATTGAAATGGAATTATGTTCAATTTCAATAATCTGAATATTAATAAAAGAGGGATAAGAATTTTGTTTGTACATTGTATGAGGGACCTTAAACATGAAACCTGATTCGTTCCCTAAAGGTGCATATAAACACAGATCTGAATTAAGTTAATATTTTCCGTATAATATCACGACTTAATTATAATTATATTGTTAAAGCATTTCACACGAAAATATATTAAAAATCTTATTTCATCTAAAAGTTATTGAAACTTTAAATTTTTCGGAGGGTTTGATTGGCAAATCCTAGCTTGCACTTATGAACTTCAGATCTGTGTCTATGCACCTTAATAATGTTGCCTAACATATGCCCTAAATGTATTATACCGGTAGGTGTCTTGACAGCGGCGGCCCTAATACTTGGATCCCGGTGCCGTAACTATGGAGCCTAATGCCCTAATCACGTTAGGTGTAGAGTATATATAAGGAGAGCGAGATATAGTGAACTGATATACACAGCTTGGATTTGATTTCAATGATTTGTAAAACTGCTCTTGGAAATTATTAATACACTCGTTGAAACCAACTCTGGTGCGTGTTGTTCTTGTATTTAGATCTATAAAGATCCAGAGTTCCTTGCCTAAACACAGTCATCACAACATTTTGAGACGCAGGTAAAAAAACAAACCACATTGGCCCCATAGAAAAACATCGCAGAACAAAAAAATTCATTAAAAATTTGGCACCAGAGACCTATTTACTAATTAATACAGTATGTAAATCCCTGGTGGTACAATTTCTTACACAGGATTTTTGATACGATGAACAGTTATTTTTTCAATAAAATTGGAACTCGTAAATTTTCTTACTTTAATTGCAATTGGTCATTTGCATAATTATTTTGTTAAAAAACATTCTGATTGTACACAGAAATGCTCTGAAGTTGATATTAAAAGAAGCTTGAGTTTCTGATTGACAATAGCTACATGTATGTGGTTTTTGGTGACCAAGTCTTCCAACAATCTATTGAAATTCCCATGTGTACCAATCGCACCCCATTATTAGCAGACCTATTTTTTTTTGTATTCATATGAAGCAGAATTAGTCAAGAAAAGAAGAAACACTTGTTGTGACCTTCAACTCGACATTTAGATATATCGACGACGTACGTATTGCCATTTTTATGCCAATGCAATATCGATAAAATGCATAGGCGTAGGAACCGGGGAGCTAGGGGACACTTTTGTTGCAAAATATATACATAATATAAGCAATTGAAAATTGAATGTTACCTTTTTTTTGTGGTTTTGTTTTGAACGTAGTTTATTGATATCAATCAAAAGGATTGGAAACAAGTTCTAAATAACTTAGTGAATTCCTCTCCTTATATAATACAATATGTCATGCAAAAAGAAAAAAATAATACAATCGATACATGAATAAATAGATACAATATAATGTAATACATCATTTGGAGAATCTACATGTTTCGTCAATAAATTTATGAACAGCAGCAAAAATACTGTTATTTATCTGTAAAGGCAAATTAACATCACCACATAATAATACATTAATATCAATAGAAACCAAATCAAGCATGAACAAATGATTAAAAAGAGTACTTCTAGCATTGGAATAATTTGTGCATGCAAAAAAGAAATGATACACATCTTCATTTTTTCCACATAAACATAATGGACTACTTACAATATTTCGTTTATATAGATCATGGTTTGGTATACAGTAATGTCTTAACTTGGTATGAATAATATTTGTGTATCGTTTGCCAAAAGAAAAGTATGGTGGTGGAATATCAATTTTTGTTGTCAAGTTTTTTCTAAATGTTTTGACTGAAACGGCTTCTCTCGTATCTGTTTTTAATAAATTCCATTGTTTTGTAGCGTCAGGTACGAATGAGTTTCTAAATAGTTCTAATCTACACCTAGGAACAATAAAATCTTGTTTGTTACGGGTATTATATGTGGATATACATGTTCACGCTTATTGGGGACAATAACTTTCAAATATTCCGGTGCTCGTCCCGTATGAATTTTGTACAAAGTAGTCATTTTAGCAATATATCGTCTGTTTTTTAAAGTTTCCCACCCAGTTTCAGAATAAAGTACTTCTCTAGACACAAATATAGGAAGTCCGGTTACGATTCTAGCGGCGGTTAATTGTACTTTTTCAAGTTTTTCTGCATCATATTTCGAGCAGCCATCCCAAACGATCGAAGCGTATTCAAGCATAGGTCTGATGAATGTAATATACAATTTTGTTAAGTTTTTTCTACCCATTTTGAACTTTAACTTCTTTAGAAGGCCTAGTTTTTTATTGGCACTATTTACAACTCCATCAATATATTCAGACCAACTAAGATTTTGCGACAATAGCAAACCCAAATGGCGATGGACTGGAACACACTCAAGTCTATCGCCTTTGAAAAATAACTTTGGCATAGCAGAAATATTTTTCTTGTTGAAATAAACTACCTTAGTTTTAGATGGATTGAATTTGAGTAGCCACTTATTTGACCAAATTTCCAATATGTGTAAATCGTGATTCAATTTGTATTCTATATCTAATATATTGTATGATGATTGTTGGTGGTTTAGCCCCCCTTTCAATTAGTCTCTCCCCCCCCCCCACTTTCAATTTGCTTCCGACGCCTATGCAATGTTGCTATACCGGTGATCTTAAAATAAAAGATACAACAGAGTCGGACACATCTGTTTCATATTTAGATATTTTATTTGAAAAATACGTTTAATAATGGTACATAGTCTAACAACCAAGCTTTATGGTAAACGTGATTTATACTTTAACTTTTCAATCGGCAACTTCCCTTACTTATGCGGCAATATACATGTATCTCCATCACCTACATACGGGGTCGACGTCTATATCTCTCAGTTGATTCTAAACGCAAGAACATGTTCTACGTATGAACAATTTCTAAAACGAGGTGCCGAAATTATTGACAAACAAGTTGCTGAAATAAGAATATGAAAAGCTCTAACACCAACTGTTCAAAAGTGATGGCCAAGGTTAAAGTTTGTTATATCATAATATAATAATTTCTTTTGTAAAAGTGGGTCAACATTTCAAATTTTGTGGTACCCATAGAAATTAAACTGCTTAACCGATTTCAACCAATTTTGGCGTAAGGATTTATGGATGAAAGGGAACAAAAAATTTGAATTTCATGATCTCTGTCCCCAATCTCTACCAAGAGTTATCGTTCCACAATTACGTCTAAAAAGTAGTGCGGACGCGGAGGAACGTGATTTTTTTCAAACGTTGTTTAAAATGACCTGCAAGATGATTAACGCCTTTAATTTTTTTTTTTATATGTATCAATGCTGCAAGTTGTTTGTCTATAAAAGCTAGATCATGTTAATATTTATCGGCAATTAAAGCGTTTTAAATTTTCCACGTACGTAATATCCTGCCGAGAAATACTATCCCAAGTGAAAATTTTTTCAAACAAATCACTTACAAATTGCCTACAAATTGATCTAAAATCACTTAAAAGTGATTTGTTTCAGTGATTTGTAAGCAATTCATCTAACAAATCATACTTAAATCATTTTCTACGAAAATGATGACTATGATTTGCTTACAATTTGTTATGAAAGGGTGATTTGCTTGTGATTTCCTTCCCATTTCAGACAATTTCTGAGTGATTTGTTAAACTTAGGAAATTGCTACAGTGATTTCTTCATGATTTGTTTTACTTAGCCGTTCTTTAAGGTGATTTGGAAATGATTTCTTGAACTTAGTCTTTCTTCAAAGTGATTTGAAGATGATTTGTTAACTTAGTCTTTTTCTGGATGATTTGTAAATGATTTGTTGAACTCGTGGTCCTTCTTCAGAGTGATTTGAGAATGATTTACTTCATAACTTCCGCTTGGCTTGCTGATTGGTCAGTATTAAAAACTCTACCGCCAATTTTCATTGATCAGATTTGAATTGAAATGAAAGGAGCTAGATTGTGCTGTTCTAGATTCATACCTCTCTTCTTTTGTTGAAACTGATGTTTTTTCCATAACCATGCAGAATACAGTTTAAAGGTATGTGTAACTGTATTATGCTATCATTTCCTCCTTAAGATTCAGTTAATATTCCATATGTTTACATGCAATTTATTGTTCTTCTACCAACAACAAAGTCAGTGGCAATTAATATTTAAAACAAAATCTATGTAAAGCTATAAGCTTCAGCAAAGTACTGGCTTTCCAAAGTGTCTAGACAAATATTTATTTCAGATGAGAAAACATTTACCAACATCTAAAAGGCAACAAGTAATCCTTATACTCGTATCATAATTATGAATTTGAAGCCAAGTACATGTGTGTATATCTAAAATACATGATGCCATCTTAATGAGGACACATCCTAGTAAAAGTTTATATTTTAATTATACTCTTGCCAAAAGTTTTTTGTTAATATACAACAAATATGCATGTGTTTCAAATATTTCAGAGATGGTTACATGCACACACGTGTGTATCCATCTGGAGTGATTTGAAAGTGATTCATTAAACTGAAGTGATTTGTTTGCAATTTATTTGAAGTGATTTGTTTGCAATTTATTCGGAGTGATTTGGTTGCGATTTGTTCAAGAGAATTGATTTCTACACAATTTATTCAAAGTGATTTCGTTGTGATTTCAGGGTGATTTGCTTGCAATTTATTAAGAGTGATTTGTTAGCTCATTTGCATGGGAATTTGCATCACTTACAAATCATCTTCAAATCACTGATTCATTAGTGATTTCTTAAAGTGATTTGTTTGAGGATTTTTTTCACTTGGGATAATAATCCCTTATAAGATATGATGAAAAGTGATATCTGATTTTGATTCTCCTAAATAAACCTTCATTTAAGATGTTCAGCAAGAATATAGAAGTTTTACATTGACAATTTATGATGCAAAAGGTACAAGTAAGTTTTGCCAAGAATCTTGGCATTGAGACAATAGCAGAGGTATTGTAGCGAAGCGAACTATAACTCTGGGTAGAGATTACCCTGCCCTCTACCAAAATTGTGAAATTCACAGCTCCAGGGTCAGGGGTTCTAGTGCTAGGGAAGGGCAAGAAAGTCGATATGAACTATATCAATAGGAAGCATAACATGTCCTACTTTAACCATGTTTAAAACACAATCTGAGCGAGACTGAACAAATGTTGAATAGTGATGTTAATACTTCTAAATTAAATCTGTCAATCTATAATTAACAATTACCAAACCAGCATCAGAATGTTTATTTTTAATAAAACACTGCTCTCTGTCATTATTAGTTCTCACGGTAAAGTTCCTCTCCTAAAATCATCTGTTGTCAATCATTTTTATATGCATGGGAATATGTTCAATCTGATGGTCACTTAATAAAATAGTCAGTATACTAGACAGACGTGTTCTTCTTCCTCTCTCTCAAAACATTATTTTAATGGCAAATAATTGTTGTGTTTTTTCCCCAGAAATTAGCAAAAAACACGGTTTTGGTTTCAAATTTCCCGACCCGGCCCGGCCCGGATTTACTACCCATTTTAGTCACACTCCAACAAGCTAGGAACATACTAAAGACCTAATATACTAACGACCTGATATTTTGACTGATGAAAAAATATAACATAAAATTATCAATTTAAACATTCTGTACATGTGTATCAATTTTTTGGGAGACAATTATTGATGATACTATACTAATAAAATGCACTTTTAGTAAATAACACTGAGAATTTTTTTCTTTGTATCAAGGTGTTCTTACAAAACTTGTTGACTTGATATTTTGAATGACCTGATATTTCTATAGTGAAGACCTGATATTTTCATATAAATGACTTTCAATGGGAGGTTTTGAATGACCTGATTTTTTTTTTTTAGAATTCTTTTAGAAAAATTAAACACTTGAAATGGTTTTGAGACAAATCTTTTGGCAAGAATTAAATAAAAAATTGACCTGATGATTTGAAATGATCTGATGATTTCATACCAAAGACCTGATATTTTCAAATGATGTGATGGGTTTAAATGACCTGATTTATTTTTTTTAGTATATTTTTAGGGAAATAAAACAGATTTCAATGTTAAACTTCATAAAATTTGAATATTTGCTGCAGTTCCATTTCATCTAAAAATATCAGGTCTGTAAAGTAAAAAATATCAGGTCATCATGAATATACATGTATACCTTTGTAACGGGAGGGGACCAGACCGGGATTCGAACCCGGACCCCCTGAACAATGCTGAAACTCCGGTCAGTTGCTCTACCAAGTTCTGAGCTACATGTATACTCGATTCTCATTATATCGCGGGTTCCATTGTATCGCGGTATCAATCTCCTATGCAGAGTTGTCGTTCGTTCCTCTCTGGTAGAGAGTGTCGCGGTATATTCCAAAAAATCATATACACAGCTCATATCATTTTTGTGGATAAATCTATCTTTCTGTCGTCTGAATGTAAATTTTCGTGATGATTACAAAGAATGGAACATGCGTCAGAAAAGTTTTTATTCAAATAAAACGTAATTTTCCAGATTTCCATTCCCGTTTTTATTATATTTAGACCACTGAATTTATAATCTAGTAAAATGCATAATAAAGTTCATGTTTTGAAAGTCTTTAGTTTGTATGATTGTTTATTTTTTATGTAAAATTACATCGTAAAATTAAAAATAAGAATTGGAGTCCATGTCAACAACAAGGTGGCATGTTTTCCCATACCGCGATACTATGAGGTAAATAAGACTTCCGGTTTTAAAAGTAGACTACGAATTGAACGATGCAAGCTTGGGAAATAATTTGATACTAAAAAGATAGGCCATAGTTTGGTTTATGAATATCATTTGGTGAAAGTTTAAGTAAAAAATTGGAATTACACTTTTTTTGCAGAAGTTTTTAAGTACCGCGATATAATGAGACACCAGTATATTGGCCACCGGCGATCGAATCCGACTGACCGCCACATTTTTTAAATACATAGCAAAAAAATCTACTGATTATCCACTTAAAGTGTATTTTAGTATAGTATTATCTACTATCATTAATATTTTTGCCCCAGAAATATGAGATGTAATGTTTTAATTTAATTGATAATTTGTAAGAAATATTTTTTCCATCAGGTCAAATATCAGGTCTTTAGTATATCTGGTCTTTAGTATGTTCCCTCCATCAATCTATTCCAAGCGTCAAATTGACATTGAAAGCAATGACTTTTCCATGTGTTTTGAGAAAAACTTATGAAATCAGCGATGTATGTGTTACGAAGATTTCTCAAGGGAAATACATATTGTGCATGTCGAAAGTTCCTAACTGATGCCGGGTTCAGTGGTTTCATTCGAACCAATTACATAAACAAATTGCCTCAATTAAAAACTTCAAGGAAGAACGAGGTGTTGATAAGAGGCATTCACTCAAAAACATCGGGGAATATAGAGGATATCTCCGTAAAAGAAACTGTTTTGGATACACTAATCGATCCAACGGGAACAGGGAGAGATTTGACGGGTGATCTTGATCCGGGTTGGTATTAATTTTAGTTATCACTGATAAAATACTTCAAAAATCGTTAACAGGTTGGGACCAATCTCCCAAATGGGATATAATAGTCTGTTTGGGATATAATATCCCAAATGGGCTATAAATTTACATTGCAAAAATTGAAAATTTTTATTTTGGCCATATATATTATAAATCCGCATCAGGACACTAAAAAAGGAATAACTTTTGGTTGACAAGTTTTCCTGTATGCTCATTGTTTAGGAGATTGATCCCTCGGAATTTCCTAATAACTTCTTGGGGATCAATCTAAGAAATGGTAGGGTTGCAGAAAAACTTGCTTACCAAAAGTTATTCCTTTTTAAGTGTTTTAATGCGGATTTATGATATCTATTGCCAAAATAAAAATTTTAAATTTTTGCACTGTAAATTTATAGCCCATTTGGGATATTATATCCCAAACAGACTATTATATCCCATTGGGCGATTGGTCCCAACCTGGTTAACAATGGACGGAACGACTTTACTTTACCGGTCCCCAGAAAAACGCGCCAAAATGTAGTGTCTCCTAAGGCGACTTTAGTATATATGAGATCGCGTGAGCGATCGGAAAAAATTTAAAATACGAAGTTTTTGGCCCCAAAATTGAATTCTACTAATTATTAGCAGCCAATCAAGGACTAAAGCTAACAGGCTGAATTATGGTTTAAATGGTACCTGGTGAAAACGGCACCTGGATTATGCAAAACGGCACTTGGTCAAAATGGCACTTATAGAAAAAAGTATATACGCAATGATAATTTGATATATATATATCAGTCTTCACAACAATTGTTTTTCAGCACATGTCCTTCGGGCATGTATACCTATCATTTTAACCCAGCCAATTCAAATTTGTACATGTCCTTCTCTAAATTCTTTCATATACCAGTAATGATTGTGCAACAAACAAAAATTAAGCTTTTTATATTAACTTTAAGGACAGTGTTTCTGTGTCAAAATTCTCAAGCTCTCTCTCAATCTTTAGTTCAAATTGTTTTCCGAGTCATAAATCAACCATGGTCTGTGTGTCTTAGTGTTGAATAATCGTGAAAATTTCACAATCGATAATCGGTCAAAATCGGAGAAGCTTAATCGATCAATGATCGACTTCATTGGTAATTAAAATTTCAAATACAAAATTGCATTTCTTTATAGCATTTATCATTTATGGAACAAACTAAAAATAAAATTTTATAAAGTTTGTTCTAAAGACAACTTTTTGTTGTATAAGTAACAAAGAAACGGAAAAAAATTACATATATGCTCAATAAAACTAAAAATGTTTGTCATGACATCAGATTTTGCATTCCCTAGTTAGAATAATCTAACTGTGTCTCGGTACAAGCCCTCACCACAGTTAGAATACGTCCCAATGTAGCAAATTGGAGCGGAGAATATAAAAGGATTTGCACTTGAAATAACTTCCAAATTAATCAAAATAACCCTTTTTGAGATTGCTTATGCCTTTTATCCCCAAAAATAATCCATATAAAGATGAAAATCCAATTATCAACGTTTTTCTCTCTCTTCAAATTTAATAGCCATGTTTACATTCGGAACTCTCTAGATTGTCCATACTAAATGCACTGATTACGAGTTATTGCCCGTGTTTTTTTTGTTATATTACGAATACATGGAACAAATTCTGGGTCCGTAGGACAATATCATTTTAATGATAGAACAATCTATATATGCATACCCTGGATATGGGTAAATTTCTACTTGATTGATCTGATTGTTGTTAACTTCGTCTTCGGACGCCATTTTTGTTGACCTCCTTTTGTACATCATTTATTGTTAATGCATATGTATTTGTTTCGTTCAAATCCTACAAGTTTATTTGAGTCGAGTTTATTTGGGTGACAATCGATTATGAAAAACGTAATCGATAATCGGAATCGAACACCCAAAAACGATCGACAATCGATCGTCGACGACAATCGTTTCATCACTAGTGTGTCTGCCATTTTCTAACTGTTTTTTTCTTCAAAACTTTCGACTGGTTGTTTGTTGGCCGATTTAGCTGAACTGAATTTCAGAAATAGGGTCATGACTGCAGTTTACTGCAAAACGAACGATACTGTGCACGAAACGAAACGTACCGTCCAGAAAGCATACCGTACTGTTCTCAAATGAACCTTTCCGTTCATGAAGTGTACCGCACCGTTCACAAAACGTACCAAACCGTACTGTTCAAGTGGTGTAGTAGCATGGTTTAGGGTCTGTAATAATTTTACTTAATGTGCATGTATCCTCTTTCTTAGGACAATTTTGTAAAGTTTATTTTAATTACTTAATTAATTATTCATCGTTATTTTCTGCAAAATTTTCACATCTGGCATCTCTGTCTTTTGTAATAAACACTGTAAATGAGAATAAGGAGCAATGGCAACTGCAATTACATCTGATAGCACATCTGACACCTTGTTGATTCTTATCAGTGGCAATAAACAGATTAATAAATTAGCTACCGATAAACACTGCATGACCTCCGTTTTTGTGTTGACTTGATGGTATTTTATGAACACAAGTAGGTAAAGATTCTGAATTTTTTCAAAATCGGTAGAAATTGCAGTTAAAAAAAAATTCGGTAGACAATCGGTAGGGATGGTTAAAAATTGGTAGACTCCCGAAAAATTTGGGAGAGTTGACAGGTATGCAATAGAATATAAACTCAATGCAAGGAGAAGATCAGAGGCATTTCAAATAAATTGTTCATCTCGCATTCACTGTTCGTTCACCATTAACTTTTCGCTGTTTGTGTTCATCGTTCACCAATTTGCATTCAGCTTTAACACATCATTCACTCACCCTACACTCTGCGTTTGTTCACAGTTCGTTCAGCATTAATTCACCATTCAAGTGGGAAAGTGGAATGTTTCAGGAACTGTAAATAAGGAGTATAATCAGCGCTAAAAGCAAATCTGGAATTATTTTTTGATAGAAAAAGGTTTCGATCTGAAATATTTGACAGTATAAGAGATATATACAGGTGACTCTTGATGGCTCGAACTCCGATCTCTCGAAGTTCTCGATCTCTTGAAGTGAACCTCTGGTCCCGTTTTTTTCCTCTATATAACTATTAACTAAGCAAATTTACTCCTGATCTCTCGAACTTCTATCTCTTGAAGTTTTCTATCTCTCAAACCAAAACCTGGGTCCCGTTAGACATTTTTCTCATACCTGAGGATGATTTCATATAAATATCTCTAGACTAATCATGGCTTTGAAGGACTTAAGAAGATGATTTTAAAAATTTCCCTGTTATTCCTATGTAAAATTTTGATCAGCCATTTTAGCCCCACCCTACCCCCAGAAGTCATAATTTGAACAAACTACAATGAAGCGCATTGAAGTGGTAAAATTTTTCATTTGGATGGAACATTTTGAGCTATCTTTAGACACGCCCATTTCTTTAGAAAGGAAAAATCGGTCAAATGATTCAATCGAATACCCGTAGAACAGGTATTCCATAAATATAATCGCCAATGAAATTGACGGTTTACATAAACACCGAGTAAGCACGTGTTCGACTGATACATGTGTTATGTTAACTCCAATAAACATGATAAAATCATAATTCTGTACAAATTCGTTGCAATACATGTTTTACAGAAGCGATGACTCTATATATAGCTCTTTCTTATTTGAAAATCTTCATTTCAGTGAAACTCATGTTGCCTGTCGCGGAAAGTGGGTTGTCCTAAAACATTACAACGAATATTTCTTTCTCGTTTCTAAAGAAATGGGCGTGTCATTATGTTCAAATTGACGTTCAAAACATGACTCAGAACGTCTCATCCAAATGGAAAATTTTACCACTTCAATGCGCTTCATTGTAGAATCTACACTACCTGAGGATGATTCCATATAAACATCTCTAATCATGGCTTTAAAGTACTAGAAAAGAAGATTTGAAAATAGCGTAACAAACCCTTCAATGAAATTGAAAACATGACCCCAGGATATGTAGGCCACAATACTCAAAGTTTAACATAGGAATACACAGGTAATATCTTTAAGAAATCTTCTTATCCAGAACCACTGGACCAGGAAAGTTGAAACTCATGTGGAAGCATCCTCTAGTAGTGTAGATTTAAAGAACTATATGCGGTATATTGCATATGTTTGCCCCCACAAAAGTCAAATTTTGAAAACTTCCTGTAATGTGCTGAATGCAATAAATTGTACGAGAAATCTAAGTTAACAGAAAATATTATAGTTCCAGAGCAGTGTATTCACAATTTCTGTTAATTAACTACTGCTTAATTAATGAACTTTTTATATCCTTTTTCAGAAATAAAAAAATTAACAAAATTTCAACAATTCAAGCTTTACAATTTATAGAGCGCATGTGTGTTTAGGAACAATATTGACATATTTCATTGATATTATCATTCTACACATTATATCAAAATATTTATCCTGAACACACATGCGCTCGGTGACTTATTTAAAATATCGACGAAATATGTACATTTTTCTGCAAAATTCATAAAAAACTGAAATTTACGTCATATTTGTGACGTCATTACGTAGGAATACACAGGTCATTACTTATGAAATTATTCAGTGCTTTGAAGTCAGCATATACTCCACTGTTTAAGGACTTAATTGAATATTACTCCATTAAAGTTTGATTTTGGGGGGCAAATGTTGGTTAATACCGCATATAGTTCTTTGTTCAAATCATGACCCTGCGGGATAGGATGGGACCGCAATGGGGGTCAAAGTTTAACATAGGAATACATGGGGAAAATCTTTAATTCTTCTCAAGAACAGCAAAGCCATTATTGGTCACAGTCATATGGAAGCATCTTCATGTGGTGTAGGTTCAAGTTTGTTCAAATCATGATTCCACTTGAACTCACTTTAATATTTAAATTTTTCAATACTGAACTGATTTTTGCTTTTAGTTTAAACAGCCAGAGCTAAGGTGAGCGATGTGGCCCCTGGGCCTCTTGTTAGCTCACCTCAACGAAGTTGGGGGAGCTTATGTAATACCCTCGGCGTCGGTGTCGGCGTCGGCGTCCCAGGTTAAGGTTAAGTTTTTTGGAGCAGTTTTCTTTTTAAGAACTTCTATCCTATATTGATTAGACATGCATGGAAGATGGTTCTAGTGTGTTTCATTGTACCAGTCAAAGTTTCAGATGCTGCAGTTTCAGCAAAGGAATGACCAGTTTAATGTTTTTGGAGCAGGTTAACATTTTTGGTGCAGTTTTTGGTGTAGGTTTCATTTCCAAGTAACTATAAGCCCTATGTTGACCAAACTTGCATGGATGATACATCTAAGGATGCATACTACCTACATTTTTCGGTTGAGTGAACAGGTTAAAGTTTTGGTGCAGGTTTTATTTCCAAGTAAGCTCTATATTGACCAAACTTGCATAGATGATACATCTAAGGATGCATACTACCAGGCTTGCTCCGGATGCTGAATCTGACCTACATTTTCCGGTTGAGTGAACAGGTTAAAGTTTTTGGTGCAGTTTTTGGTGTAGGTCTCATTTCCGAGTAACTAAAAGCCCTATGTTGACCAAACTTGCATGGATGATATATATAAAGATGCATACTACCGGGCTTGCTTCGGATGCTGAATCTGACTTACATTTTCTGGTTGAGTGAATAGGTTAAAGTTTTTGGTGTAGGTTTTATTTCCAAGTAACTATGTCATTGAGTTCTTTAACGACCAAACTTGTATGGATGATACATATAAGGATGCATACTACCGGGCTTGCTTCAGATGCTGAATCTGACTTACATTTTCTGGTTGAGTGAATAGGTTAAAGTTTTTGGTGCAGATTTCATTTCCAAGTAACTATGAGTTCTTTAACGACCAAACTTGTATGGATGATACAGATAAGGATGCATACTACCGGGCTTGCTTCGGATGCTGAATCTGATCTACTTTTTGTGGATGAGTGAAAATGTTAGTTTTTGATGCATGTTTGATTTCCAATTAACTATGAGCCCTATAATGAGCAAACTTGCATGGACGATACATCTTAGGATGCACACTAATGGACTTGCTTCAGATGCTGAATTCGACATACATTTTTCAGATAATAGACCAGGTAAAAGTTATGGGTGCAGGTCTATTACCAAAAAACTATATGGCTTATATTACATTGTATAAACCAAACTTGCACAAATGTTGCATCAAGAGATGAAAACTCTCAAATTTGCTTCAGATGCTGGATTTTGATTACATTTTCTTGAAGAAGAACTAGTTTAAATTTTTTATGTAGGTCTGTTTCAAAGTATCAGATCAAAATTGCTTAAATATTTTCATTTTTGGAATGTACACTTTTTGTTGGTTAATTGTGTGACTTTGCCTTACTTAAAGACAACATTCGTTGAGGTGAGCTCTGTAATCTCTGATTACCTATGTTTTTTATTGTTGGCCCCAACACTTCAATATTTGCTATTTTCTTGGGGTGGAGGGGGGGGTGTTGTTGTGAAGTTTTAGGAGGTTGCCCCTTTAGTGGCTTTACAGTATTTTGAAAATACTACAGGTGAGGAGAATTCTTGTAACACTGCAGGCCAGCCTGTGGGTACGCTGCTTCCAGGGATTTTTTCAACAAACCTCATTGACATTTAACAATGATTGAATAAACTTCATTTTCTTATCTTTTTCTAGTTTGATTAAATAATCATGATACATGTAATAAAGAATACTGATTATCTCTAAAAATAGATTTTTTTTAGGAATATAACTTGTACAGTTCATAATAAAAATATATAATTACTGTGAAATCAGAAATTTTCGTGGGGGTTTAATTTTCATTGTTTTCGAGGTATCAAGAGACCCACGAATTTATGACTGCCATGAAATTTGAAATGTTACATGCATAACTACTCAGCAATCATTCATCCATGAAATCAAATCCCAATGAACCAAGAGTATCTCTCAAACCACCTATAAATTTGACCCCATGAAAATATGTGATTCTTCTGTATCTGCTAGATTAACTAAGTGAAATCAGTCTAAGTACTTAAAAAAAGTACAAATATCTGGTTACAATAAATTACCCAATTACCATGGTTACAATTCTTACTTTCTTGCTTTTCAGACTTAGTATCCCAGAAATTGATGAGTTTCTCAAAGCGTTCTGAAGTATTTAAAGCAGCAGAGAGGGAGGGTTTAAAGGGTAAGTGTTTTTCTTTGAACTTTAATTCACATCTTTTGGGTAACTCACCACAAAGTAAGTTAAGGGGGTATATTTGAATTACCTTGTTCAGTTGTCCATCTGTCTGTCTAATCCATCTGTCTGTACCCATGAATTTGCCTGGACATTTTCTGATAGACTACTACTGGATTTGTC
This sequence comes from Saccostrea cuccullata, assembly GCF_032062105.1. NCBI lineage: Eukaryota > Metazoa > Mollusca > Bivalvia > Ostreida > Ostreidae > Saccostrea > Saccostrea cuccullata. The sequence goes on from NW_026919274.1 coordinate 141,508, forward strand.
AGAAAATATGAACACTCGTCATGCTCATTAATCACCATAAAATCTGCATGTTGAATTTTCATCATGACTGCCATGAATAATTTAGTTTCATTTTACGGGTGTTAAAAAACTGTTTAATTTTTTTGCTTTCCTTAGCCAAAAAATCATTCAGTTAAATATAATATTTTAAAATTTTAGATTAATTTTTCTTTTAATAGAGTGGAAAATATCTATTTACTTTGGAAAAAAAAACCTCTTTTATTAGGTCACCTGAGTAAACTCAGGTGACCTATTGCTACATGTATCTCTTTTCGTCCGTCATCATCAGTCGTATGTTGGTCGTAAACTTTTGAACATTTTTAGCTTCTTCTCTGGAACCACTGAACCAATTTCAACCAAATTTGGTATAAAGCATCTATGAATGAAGGGAAACAAAAATTTTGAATTTCATGGTCCGTGCCCCCCTGGGGCCTGAGGGGTGGGGCCAAAACCACTAAAATTAATGCAATCTTTAAAAATCTTCTTCTTTACTCCTGGACATCAAGCAGTCAAATTGTTTGCATGATTGTAATCAGCATTGAGTCCTCTAGCAAAATTGTGAAATTCATGGCCCTGGGGTCAGGGGTTCTAGTGCTAGGGCGGGGCTAAATAAGTATATAGTGAAAATGCATTATTTCTTTGAAAATCTTCTTCTTTGCTCCTAGGTACATTGTATTAAATAAACCAACTAAGTTACCAACACAGTTATGATAAGCAAGAGTGCCTCTACCAAAATTGTGAATTTTAAGGCCCCAGGGTCAGGGGTTCTGGTGTTAAGGTGGGGCTCTATTGATTAAATAGTGAAAATACATGAATTCTTTGAAAATCTTCTTCTCTGCTCCTGGGTATTTAATAAACAAACTGAATATATAGTTATGTTGAATAAAGCTGCCTCTTCCAAAATTGTGAATTTCATGGCCCTGGGGTTAGGGGTTCTGGTTTTAGGGTTGGGCTCTATTGATTATATAGTGAAAATGCATAAATTCTTTGAAAATCTTCTTCTCCACTCCTGGATATTAAATAAACTAACCAAGTACATAGTTATGATGAGCAAGAATGCCTCTTCCAAAATTGTGTATTTCATGGCCCCTGGGTTGGGAGTTCTGGTGTTAGGGTGGGGCTCTATTGATCATATAGTATAAATACATTAATTCTCTATAAACATCTTCTTCTCTGCTCCGGAGTTTTAAATAAACTAAACAAGTACATTTAGTTATGTTGAATAAGAGCGCCTCTTCCAAAATTGTGGATTTCATGGCCTCTGGGTCAGGGGCTCTGGTGTTAGGGTGGGGCTGTATTGATTATACAGTGAAAATACATTAATTCTTGAAAAAAATTCTTCTCTGCTCCTGAGTATAAACCAGTGAACTATGTACATAGTTATGATGAAGAAGGAAGCCTCTTCTAAATTCATGAATTTCAGGGCCCCAGGGTCAGGAGTTTTGGTGTCAGGGCAGGGTTCTAATGATTATACAGTGAAAATTCATCAATACTTTGAAAACCTTTTCCTTTGCTCTTGGGTATTAATGCCAATGTTCTAAGTACATATTAATGATGATGAAAGGTACCTCTTCCAAAATGGTTAATTTCAGGGCCCCTGGGTCAGGGTATTTGGGGTGGGGGTTACATGGTCTGAAAATAAATTAATGCTTCGATATCTGCTTTTTTGTATTAATCAACCATTTATGATGATATAAAATTTATGATAAAATTTCCAGAATTTTGAAATATGTGCCCCCAGGGTCCAGGGTTCGACATTTGCGCTCGTCACCTCGTCATTTCCATCCAGAAATGATTTTGGACGACCTGATTTTTAGTCTGGCTCGCCCAAATGACGACCTGGGACAAGTTGGGAATATTTCATAATGATCTTTAATATTTTAAAATAAACTTCATAAGGCTTTGAAAAAATATTTTCCTGTAACAAAACCAACCCTTTCAACATGTTCAATTTCTTCCTGCTAAATCTGTGTTTGATCAATCAGCTGATGCAATTTTTACCAAAAGTCTTGATTAAAGTTTTATTTGAGATATAAAATATGCCAACTTAGTCAACAGTCACCTTAAATATAAAGAGTAATTATCATCATTGTAACATCTTGCATTTCCCCCTACAACTTTCTGATCATCTCATATAGACAGCCATGTTGGGTGTCCACTGTAATATCACACCTCGTTATTTCAGTCCAGGTTATTTGAACCCATTTATGCAGGGTTTCATGGTAAGTGAAAATGAATGTTTTAAACTACAAACTTAAGCATTCTGGCTGTCTGATTCAATCATCATTCTGCTTACTTGGTATATTTTTGTTTGATAAAATGCTGAAAGACCTCTTGACATTCCAAATATTTGGTTTACATTTTTTAATATAAAATTGAAAAAACACAACTTCTGTTAATTATCTTAACAAATTTTAAACAATTGTACATTGAGTTTTGTTTCATTTGATATTTTATTTGGATGACTTGAAATTCATTCGGGCAACCTGAGATCATACCAAGGTTGCCAAAATGGCGAGACCAAATTTTGACGAGTGTCGGACCCTGAGGGTCTGTGGTTCCTGTGGGATGGGGTGCACAACTGTATATAAGGTGAAAATGCATTTTCTCTTTGTTACTCTTATTCACCTCTGGGTATTAATTAACCAGAGTAAGCAAGCTGAGTGTATACATGTAGTTATGATAAGCAATAGTGCCTCTTTCAAAATTTTGAATTTCATGGCCTTTGATTTAAAACACGAACCAATTCAATTGTTGGAAAGTTGTTACATGATACGCAGGTGACCTATAAGGCCCTGGGCCTCTTGTACTGAATAGGATTCTTAAAACAAAAAAAAATTCATTAAATACTGTAAACCAACTTTTATTTACAACCACTTTATTTCATGATTTTCCGTAGGTAAACTAGTTCACGACAATTAATTTTCACGATCAAGCCTTTTCTGTCTCTGTTGTTAATAATGTTGAATAAGGCTGCCTCTTCGAAAATTGTGAATTTCATGGCCCCAGGGTCAGAGGTTCTGGTGTTAGGGTGGGGCTCTATTGAATATGTAGTGTAATTACATTAATTCTTTAAAAATCTTCTCCTCTGCTCCTGTGTATTAAATAAACTAACAAAGTACAAAGTTATAATCAGCAAGAATGTCTCTTCGAAAATTGTGAATTTCATGGCCTCTGGGTCAGGGGTTCTGGTGTTAGGGTGGGGCTCTATTAATTGCAAAGTTAAAATGCATGAATTCTTTAAAAATCTTCTCCTCTGCTCCTGGGTATTAAATCAATGAATTATGTACATAGTTATGATGAGGAAGGATGTTTCTTCCCAATTTGTGAATTTCAGGACCCCTGGGTCAAGCTCTAATGATTAGGGTGGACTCTAATGATTATTTAGTGAAAATGCACGAATTTTTTGAAAATCTTTTCCTTTGCTCCTGGCTAATATGCCAATGATCTAATTACATATTTATGATGAAGAAATGGGCCTCTTTCAAAATGGTTACTTTCAGGGCCCATGGGTCAGGGGTACAGGGGTGTTCTTTGTCTGAAATAAATTATTGCTTTGAAATCTGCTCTTTGGTATTAATCAGCCATGTATGATGAAATAAAATTTATGATAAGATTTCCAAACTTTTGAAATATGTGGCCCCAGGGTCAGTGGTTCCTGTGGGTTGGGGTGTACAACTGGTGGTTATAAAGTGGAAATGCATTTTCTCTTTGTTACTCTGATCTATCTTTGGGTATTAATTAACCAAAGTAAGCATGCTAAGTGTATAATTATGTTTAGCAATGATGCCTCTTTCAAAATTGTGAATTCCATGGCTTTTGATTTAAAACACAAACCAAATTCATTTGCTGGAAAGTTGTTACATGATACTCAGGTGATCTATAAGGCCCTTGGGCCTCTTGTCATGTAAACTTTTCAATACTGAACTGGTTTCTGCTTGTTGCCTAGCTTAAATTGCACAGGTGAGTAATGTGACCCCTGGACCTTTTGTTTTAATTTTATTTACTAATTGAATAATTTTGAGTTCATGTAGATTTGAGAGATGAAACTACTTTTCATCTTTGGTCCAGTGGTCCAGTTATGTTTCAGCTATCTTCGCCCACTTGCCGAAGGCTCAAGTGAGCTTTTCTGATCACATTTTGTCTGTAGTCCGTCTGTCCGTCCACCCCTCTGTTAACTTTTCACATTTTCAACTTCTTCTCAAGAACCACTGGGCCAATTTTAACCAAACTTAATACAAAGCATCCTTGGGGGATGGGGAATTTAAATTGTTAAAATCAGACATGATTTTTTTCAGCTTTAAAGCGGAAATCCGCTATCCGGATTTATTATTTCCGCTCTTATTTTTCAAATCCGCTTTTATAGTAATTCGGATTTTTTCCGTAACTAATTTGACTTTTACTTTCTTCGAAACAGTTCCTTTAATTTTTTTATGTGAACGGCTTATTCATTGGTTGAATAATTGCCTCCTTGTAGACTTTCTCCAATCAGGAGTCCGTTTATGTAACGATCAAGATCTGGACGTGTGGTGTTTCTCATTGTAATTTATTTCTCCAAAAAAGAACTATAAGTAGATATTTTCAAGTTTATCTTTTACATTCAAAATTTAAATATGTGCTCTAAAATTCAGTTCTCAGGGGGCTTTTTAATGTTAAAATAACCATTTTCGGTCGGGGGCCGTGGGCCCCCTGGACCCCCTGATCAGGGGCGCTGCCCCCTTGAAACCCCGCTAGGGGAGGACCCCCAGACCCCCTTCAGCTTTTTTTTTACTTTTCCTTGAAATCATGTCTGTAAAATAAAGGGCCAGATCCCCTTCCAAGGGGAGATAATCAAGAAAAGACAAAAATAGGGTGGGATCATTTAAAAATCTTCTTCTGAAGAACCACTGGGCCAGGAAAGCTGGAACTTATGTGGAAGCATCCTGGGGTAGTGTAGATTCTAAATTGTTAAAATCATGACCTCCGGGGGTAGGGCGGGGCCACAATAGGAAATCCAAGTTTTACATAGAAATATATAGGAAAAATCTTTAAAAATCTTCTTCTCAAGAACCACATGACCCCCGGGGGTAGAGCAGGGCCACAATAAGAAATTCAACTTTTACATTGAAATATATAGGAAAAAATCTTTAAAAATCTTCTTTTCAAGAACCAGTGGGTCAGAAAAGCTGAAATTAATGTGGAAGCACCCTGGGGTAGTGAAGAATCTAAATTATAATCAAAGTACTCAGAAGTACAGAGAGCCGGGCTTATTTACAGAGTAGAATGGATTTCTTACATGAATCATGTTTATATTCTGATGAAAAAATTATTTTAAAACTATCAATATAAATGATAAGACACTGACAGTGAGTTTTTCAATCCTAATACCACAGTCCGATTTTGTCAGAATCAGAATTAATCTGGTACCGCAGCTGAATGTAAACAAACAGGCCAGTCTGGTTCCCTCTCCTGCTTTACATCGTATGTGTAGAGAACTACGGTAACACTGATTATCAAAAAATCCTTACGCTAATGAACTATGTTCTTTGACTTATGAAGTTTTCAAAGTCATTACTACTAATGTTTGTTTTATATAGATAAAATTTCATTTTATTTTTGTTGCTTTATTTAGCGTTTGTATTATCTCAAAAGCGGTCGAGAGCAAAAACTATATTTTTGCACGTAACTTTAAAATGGCGACTATGGGGTCAACATCCTGCCTTGAACAGGATCACATAAGCCGGCAATTGCTCTTTGAGCAATAAGCCCGGCTAAAAATCATGACCCCCAGGGGTAGGGCGGGGCCACAATAGGAAATTCAAGTTTTACATTGAAATATATAGGAAAAATCTTTAAAAATCTTCTTTTCAAGAACCAGTGGGTCAGAAAAGCTGAAATTAATGTGGAAGCATTCTGGGGTAGTGAAGAATCTAAATTATAAAAATCATCACCCCGGGGGTAGGGTGGGGCCACAATAGGAAAAGTTTTACATAGAAATATATAGGAAAAATCTTTAAAAATCTTCTTCTCAATGCCAGAAAAGCTGAAATTGCAATGTGGAAGCATCCTGGGGTAGTTTAGATTCTAAATTTTTAAAATCATGACCCCCGGGAGTAGGGCGGGGCCACAATAGGAAATCCAAGTTTTACATAGAAATATGTAGGAAAATTCTTAAAAAATCTTCTTCTCAAGAGCCACTGGGCCAGAAAAGCTGAAACTTATGAAGAAGCATCCAGGGGTAGTGAAGAATCTAAATTGTTAAAATCATGACCCCTGGGAGTAGGGCGGGGCCATAAAGTTTTACATAGAAATATATAGATCTAGGAAAAATCTTTAAAAATCTTCTTCTCAAGAACCATTTGGGCCAGAAAAGCTGAAATTAATATGGAAGCATCTTGAGGTAGTGAAGAATCTAAATTGTGAAAATCATGACCCCCGGGGGTAGGGCGGGGCCGCAATAGGAAATCCAAGTTTTACATAGAAATACATAGGAATAATCTTTAAAAATCTTCTTCTCAAGAACCAGTGGGCGAAGATAGCTGAAACATATGTGAAATCAGCCTGGGGTAGTGTAGATTCTAAATTGTTAAAATCATGACCCCCGGGGGTAGGGCGGGGCCACAATAGGGAATCCAAGTTTTATATAGAAATATATAGGAAAAATCTTCTTCTCAAGAACCATTGGGCCAGGAAAGCTCAAACTTAGGTGGAGGTATCCTTGGGTAGTGTAGATTCTAAATTATTAAAATCAAGATGGGGGGTAGTGGAGGGGGGGGGATATGGGGCCACAATAGATATAAGAAGAGGGGAAATCTGGTAAAGAACTGCATCACAAAAGTTACTCAGGTGAGCGATGTGGCCCATTGGCCTCTTGTTGAATTTTCAAAGGTATGTCTTCCTTTCTCTTTTGACAGAACCTTTCTTATCCAAAGCAATGGAGCGTTTTATTGAATTTGTGATGAATAACTTAGATCAGCTTCCTGCTCCACTGCATGTGGTTTTATATGACATAATAAACAAAGGTAGGTATAAAAGCAATGTTAAGCATGTGTACCTAAACCTAAACACACATTATCATGTATGTCCCGTGGACTTGTGAAATAACTATATGTATATGTATTTTTAGCTCTTCTGAGCCAAAGGCTCAAAGAGCTAATGCTATGGCCATTTGTGCGATGTGCATAAACTTTTTAGAATATGGGCCATAACTCAAGAACCCCTTGGCCAATCTTTGTCAAATTTGTCACAGGGTATCCTTGGCCCAAGGGCTACCACTTGTTATAGAACTAGGGTTGGGACCCTTAAACAAGGAGAGATAATCAGGAAAATAAAATAAAAATAAGTACTGGTTCTTAAAAAATCTTCTTCTCCATAACCACCAGGCAGATTTTCACCAAACTTACATACAAGCATCAGGATATGTTGAAGATTAAATTTTGCACGGGGAATTACCCTGGGGCAAAGGGCATGGTCTCAAGGTCATTTCAAAGTTGACCTAAATTTACACTTAATAAAAACGTTTATATTTTGCATATTATTAAGACTAGGATCATCAAATCTTGTAACTTAATGCATCTTAGGACTTCACATCATGTTAACTCAAAAGTAGGTCGCGGTGACCTACTTTTGTAATTTTGCGGGCATTTGTTTTCAAATTGATGTTAAGGCATATTTTGGACACTATAAGGCCTATGATCATCAAACTTTGTCAGTTGATGCATCTTGGGTCTTCGAACTATGATAACTTAAAAGTAGGTCAGTGTCAGGGTTTCAGGTGTTTGGGTGGTGCTCTATTGATTATATAGTGAAAATGCATTAATTCTCTGAAAATGTTCTCTGCTCCTGGGTATTTAACAAACTAAGCAGATACATGTACATGGTTATGATGAGCTAGAATGTTTCTTCCAAAATTGTGAATTTCAATGCCCCTTGGCGAGGGGGGGTCTGGGGTTAGGGCAGGCCTCTATTGGTTATATAGTAAAAATACATTTATTCTTTTTGCTTGTTTCTTGTAATAATCCCAATACCAGTAAATCAATTAAGGGTCAGTAAGTCAGGATTTTGTGTTGCTAATGTACAATCTTGCATATTGACACATGTATAATAAAATTACTAGTTGAAAAAAAAAACATTTTCACTTATCATATTTTAAATGGGGTCAAACATCCCTGAATTGAAATTCGATATTTACAGTGGACAACCAACATGGCTCGATCTAGTGGCAGAAAATGATCTTTATATGTGGGGAATATTATATTTAGGGTGAATATTGACTTTAAGGTTGATATATTTTATATCTCAACTGTTAGTAAAAATTGCATCAGCTAATCTATCAAACACGGATTTGGCAGGAGAAACACCTTCCTGGCTGCAATTTGAATGGGTCGGTTGGGTTTACAGGAAAGAAAAGTTTTTTAAGGCCTTATCAAGTTTATTTTAAAATATTAAACATGATTATTTAATATTAGTCCTAACTCATCACATGGTAGGTCATCATTTGGCGAGTTAGACTAGAAATCAGAATGTCCAAAATCATTCTGGGATGGAAATGATGAGGTGACCCTGGACTTCATTTTTAGGTCACCTGAGTAAACTGAGGTGACCTATTGCTATCTCTTTTCGCCCGTCGTCGTCAGTCTTTTTAGCTTCTTCTCTGGAACCACTGAACCAATTTCAACCACATTTGGTATAAAGCATCTATGAATGAAGGGGAACAAAAATTGTGAATTTCATGGCCCCTGCCCCCCTGGGGCCTGAGGGGTGGGGCCAAAACCACTGAAATTAATGCAATCTTTAAAAATCTTCTTCTTTACTCCTGGACATCAAGCAGTCAAATTGTTTGCATGATTGTAATCAGAATTGAGTCCTCTACCAAAATTGTGAAATTCATGGCCCTGGGGTCAGGGGCTCTAGTGCTAGGGCGGGGCTGAATAGGTTATACAGTGAAAATGCACTATTTTTTTGAAAATCTTCTTCTCTGCTCCTGGGCATTGAATAAACTAAGTAAGTACATAGTTATGATAAGCAAGAGTGTCCCTTCCAAAATTTTTAATTTTATGGCCCCAGGGTCAGGGGTTCTGGTGCTAGGGTGGGGGCTATATAAATTATATAGTGAAAATGCATTATTTCTTTGAAAATCTTCTTCTCTGCAATAGGTATTCAGTAGGGATGTCAACGAATATTCGAGTACTCGACTATCGTTCGATCATACTGACTATTGACTAAAATTTCTTTAGTCGGTTATTCGTTAGAAATGTGTTCCATCAAAGTAATTTCGATTTCAAGGCAATAAACTTAGATTTGTCCATTTCATTTATTTACAGATCAATATTTTCATATGTAAAATTAAGGGTATGGTAAAACTGTTCAATTATTTGTACGTCGATGTATGTTCAGCAAACATGTCTTCAAAATCTACAGTTTTGCTATAGCTTATAAAAGGTAAACAGTGTTAATTATCAAGGTTACGTGAAACAGAACTTGTATTCTGTAGTGTAACATCAAAGATCATGTATCATTTGCCGAATCAGGCAAACATATACAAAGTTCTCAAGTGAAACTTTCGTAAAGTAAGTTACATTGTATGTAAAGAAAGGACAAATACAAGCGTATGATATTCTGCATTTAGATAAAATGTGCAGCTAATGTATTGATTTTGATTTTAACAAAGTCCGTTACATTGTATGTAAAGAAAGGACAAATACAAGCGTATGATATTCTGCATTTAGATAAAATGTGCAGCTAATATATTGATTTTGAAATAAAATACATTGGATGCATATTGATGTAAAGTTTTTATTGTACTACATACATGTTTACAATTCAGAAATTTGTTGTATTATGGTGAAAGCGTAGGTTAGATATTGTAAACTAGTCTGTAAAAGACAAACAGTGAAAATGATCTGAAAAAATAATTGAAATTAAACGAATACTCGACTATCGTTCGACTAAAGCATCCGACTATTCGACTAAGCTGTCCGAGTAAAATTGACATTCCTAGTATTCAGTAAACTAGCTAAGTACATAGTTATGATGAGCAAGAGTGCCTCTTCCAAAATTTTGAATTTTATGGCTCCAGGGTCAGGGGTTCTGTTGTTAGGGCGGGGCTCTATTGATTATATAGTGAAAATGCACTAATTCTTTGAAAATCTTCTTCTCTGCTTCTGGGTATTAAGTAAACTAGCTAAGTACATGGTTATGGTGAGCAAGAGTGCCTCTTCCAAAATTGTGAATTTTATGGCCCCGGGATCAGGGGTTCTGGTGTTAGGGTAGGGCTCTATTGATTATATAGTGAAAATGCATTAATTCTTTGAAAATGTTCTCCTCTGCTCGTGGGTATTAAATAAACTAACTAAATACATATTTATGATGAGCAAGAGTGCCTCTTCCAAAATTGTGAAATTTATGGCCCGGGGTCAGTGTTTCTGATGTTAGGGCGAGACTCCAATGATTATATAGTGAAAATACATTAATTCTTTTAAAATCTCCTTCTCAGCTCCTGGGTTTTAAATAAACTAACTTAGTATATAGTTATAATACCTCAACCAAATTTGTGATTTTCATAGCCCCTGTGACAGGGGATTTGCCATTTGGTTTATAGGGGGGTGGGCTCTTTTGATTATATAGTGAAAATACATTAATTCTCTGAAAATTGTTTCCTTTGCACCTAGGTATTATGCTAATGATCCAAGTATATATAGTTATGATTAGCAAGTCAGTGTCTCTTCCAAACTGATTAATTTCATGCCCCCTGGGTCAGGGGTATCGGGGGAGGGGGGGGGTACATAGTCTGAAAATAAGTTAAATAAATTTATGCTTTGAAATCTGCTCTTTGGTATTTATCTACCGTTTATGATAAAATAAAATTTATGATAAAATTTCCAAAATTTTGAAATATGTGGCCCCATGGTCAGTGGTACCTCTGGGGTGGGTTGCACAATTGGTTTTAAAGTGGAAGTGCATTATCTATTTGTTATTCTGATCTACCTCTGGGTATTAAGTAAATAGAGTAAGCATGCTTAGTTTATAATTATGATAAGCAATGGTGCCTCTTTTAAAATTGTGAATTTCATGGCCTCTGGTTTAAAACACAAACCAAATTCAATTGTTGGAAAGTTGTTACATATGATACTCAGGTGACCTATAAGGCCCGTGGGCCTCTTGTTAAATCACATCACATTATGCAGAGCAGATTTATTTGACATTCTGTTGATCCTCAGTTACAGTGCCTTTGGGTGTATGGAATAAAACCCGGAGTAAATCCCTGTACACATTTAATTGAATTTGAATATCTAATTGCATTCTTTCTATTAATTTCTTGTTTTTTTTTCATTGTAAAGAAAGCGACAGAAAGCATGTGGATGATATATTTCCATTTTTCATTGACCATGCCAAGAAGATATATCCACATTTTGAGTTTAAACAAGACCTTCAGCTAATCTGTGATCTAACACAACCTGCTAATTGGTAAGTTTTTTTTTTTTTTTTAATATTTTAGCTTCTAATTGATAAAGGCTGCCTAAGTTCTTTAGAATTATTTTGTACCATTCTCTTCTGTCCAAGGAACCTTACTGATCTCTCTCAAGACTTAAGGACATTATTTTTTTTAATTATGGAAGGGGTATAAGGGAAATAGCAAATTTATGGTTCCTCTAGGGAGGAAACTATTTCGCGAGGCGGGGAAGCCACTGAGGGAAATAGTTTCCTGCCGAGGAGAACCGTAAATTTGATATTTCCAGCGTACCCATTCCATAACTGTTTTATTATACTGAAACAATCATAGGCAATTTATTAAACCAGACATTCAGACATTAAAAAAAAACAGACTGAGGCATTTAAAAACTGTAGTTCACTTAATTTTCATGAAACCTTATTTTCGTGAAATAGTCATTGAGGTTATTATACAGTTAAAGTATATCATTGAGGGAGTTAGCAAATTCCAGTTCCCCAAGGCCAAGACTTTTCCCCAATGTGCAACCAGGGAAATAGTCCTGTTCCAGGGGAACTAGAATCTTGCTAATTTTCACAATGATATACAGTGGACCTTCAGATATCCGGACGCCAGATATTCGGACGCTTCACCTTCCAGACGATTTTTCTCGGGAACGGATTTTTTCAACGTAATTTTATATTTACGTGCTTCCGTAATGGCTCTTTTTTACTACAAAATGTATTTTTACGTTATAAATTGGTTCATTTATCCGGACGGTAAATTTTAATTTGTACTTCCATTCTTGTCAACATTCACGCCAGAACTGAGTGATAATTGTTATCAAAGCACTGGCCGGGTTGATTGTTTTTACAAGACGATCACCTGTGACCTGTTATGAATGACTTACGATGATTAAGCATGCTAAGTGGATGTGGTCATAATATACGAGAGATCGATACACAAATGAAAATAAACAATTAACTGTGTTAATTTGGTAACAGAAAATAATTTTCTATTCAGTTATTTGTTATCTGCGAGATATTTATAATTTTAGTACAGAGCTGATTTTAAATATTTTTCTATTTATAGACGGGACGACATAGTTTCATAATCTCGTAGTCTACACATGTGCACACACAAATCGGTATTGTAACTTTCATCTGTAGATTGGTGGCAGTTATCATGGAAAAAAAAAACTAAAACATTCAATCAAATTTGAATAATTTTAGACAATCAATTATTTCGCTTGGGATGATTACTGCGTGAATTTTTATTATGTCAGTTTTAGAGTGGATGAGTGTTCAAATTAAAATTAGACTCGATACTGACAGCTCGCTTGGGTGTAATCAAAGCTGCAAATGAGAGAATTCGCTTGGCTATGTTCATCAATTTATAGGAAGGAGAAAGTAAAAACTAAGCTGGGTAATTTAAAATCTGCCCATAAAAGCAGCGTTATATCCAATGTTTGTCATTCTGCTCTCCAGCTACAACCTGTCTACACCACCGGCAAAGTGAGTGGCATTTAGTTTTTAGCTATAAAAATATTTATTATATTTGAAAAAATTTTTTGCTGATGTATACTAAAGATATAGTGTTTAAAAAAATAAATCATTATTTCTATATGATAGCATTTATCTTTCTTTATATATAAGAGTTACAATACAAATACAGTATACCTGGAAGAGAAATCAATAGAATTCAGATAATTGACTTATCCGGACAATTTGCCTGGCATAGATGAGGCGCCACTGTACTTTTAAACTGTATTTATTATATTTACGTGCTTTAATATACCGATACAAAAGTAAAAACAAGTATATACTGACAAAACGTCAGAGATACTCAAGCTGTAGAAAGTCAACTAGGTAGTGTCATTAATATCCTATAATGGTATAAGATGAGGGCTATTGGGTTCAATCTTCTGTTGAATAAAATACATGTACATGAAACAAAATTCATACATGGAATTTAATTAGAATAAATATATTTAATCGTACTGCTTTTTAAGATGAATTTCACTTTCAGAAATATTTTATAGAGCATGGTGGCCGTTTCTTAATTTAAGAGGCAGTCCACTGAAAATCAGGCAATGAGTGGCACATCGCATGTCATGGATTTTTATTATTTTTTGCATGTAGACTTATTAAAGCAAGTGTTTACACATGACAACATCAAAAAAAAATTTAGTGCTCCGCTAGTATTATTTTTGGTAAGTGCTCAATTTTAAGTGCAAAAAGGTCACCATGGGGGTAAATAAAAATACTACGTTTTTATTTTGTTTTACATGTACCAGATACGCAAAACCTGGATGTGTCTATGAATATTATTTATACTATAGACTCTTATCTTTAATTTCATTAATGAATAAGACTCCAATTTATATTTCTTTAGAAAAAATTATGTGGTCCAAAATTGAGTTTACCAAGTAACTTTTTGAATTCATTATCCAATTTTCATTACGTTATAAAACCCAATACACTAAAATGAGTTTTTTTCTCATGTTATTATTAATACAAAGTACAAACTTTCGAGTCACTCAATAAAATCAGTGGGCTCTGGTATATTGAGAGAAATAAAAGGAGTCAAATTTACCTATGTTTTACCATTTTTCCCAATTAAACCGATCCCGACCAGTGTCATATAATATATTGAACCCAGCGATATTTTGAACCCGGGTTCAAAATATCACTGTGAAATATTGAACCCCCCTATAAAATATTGAACCCGGGGTTCAAAATATTATGGCCATAAAATATTGAGTCCCCCTGTCCTTTTAATTCAAGAGATAGGGGGTTCAAAATATTATGGCCATAAAATATCGAGTCCCCATGCCCATTTAATTTTACAGGGAGGGGGTTCAAAATATTATGGCCATAAAATATCGAGTCCCCCAGCCCATTTCATTTTACAGGGAGGGGGTACAAAATATTATGGCCATAAAATATCGAGTCCCCCTGCCCATTTCATTTTACAGGGAGGGGGGTTCAAAATATTATGGCCATAAAATATCGAGTCCCCATGCCCTTTAAATTTAAGAGGGAAGGGGTTCAAAATATTATGGCCATAAAATATCGAGTCCCCCTGCCCTTTAAATTTAAGAGGGAGGGGGTTCAAAATATGGCCATAAAATATCGAGTCCCCCTGCCCTTTAAATTTAAGAGTGAGGGGGTTCAAAATATTATGGCCATAAAATATCGAGTCCCCCTGCCCATTTAATTTTACAGGGAGGGGGGTTCAAAATATTATGGCCATAAAATATCAAGTCCCCCTGCCCTTTAAATTTAAGAGGGAGGGGGTTCAAAATATTATGGCCATAAAATAGCAAGTCCCCCTGCCCTTTAAATTTAAGAGGGAGGGGGTTCAAATTATGGCCATAAAATATCGAGTCCCCCTGCCCTTTAAATTTAAGAGTGAGGGGGTTCAAAATATTATGGCCATAAAATATCGAGTCCCCCTGCCCATTTAATTTTACAGGGAGGGGGGTTCAAAATACAGCTTACTCCACTTATATTGAACTCGCTTATTTTGAAATTCCGGTTATTTTGAAATAGAAATAAATCCCCAGTTTTTGCCTCTCATATTCTTTGCATTAAAATAACGGTTATATTGAAATCGGATATATTGAAATTTTGCTTATATTGAAGCCACTGATCGGTCCCACGGGTGATAATGACTTGCTTTCATAACGGTTATATTGAAGTACTTCCTGGCGACTGTCGTTACAGTTGGTGACAGTAATTATGCCTGATTGACCAGATGATATACAAAGGTGTGAATAATTAAGTTTTCACCTTATGTTTTTTTAAACTGCATGCTCTTACGAAAAAAAATTTCTTCACTGTTAAATTCTTTGCGTGCTCGTTTATAATACGGACATATCGAGACTAAACAGCTCAACGTAATATAGTAACCCCCACAGATCTAGAAAAAACTTTAATTTTGAAATTAAACACGTACTGTTAATGGTATTGATATGCCTACATTCGAAATAACTAAGGTATTCACTCGAGTACACTTACAATGAAATACAAGCAGCGTTCAGCAGTACTCAACCTTTTAAGTACGGTGAATTTTCTCCAAAACGTAAATAAATGCGATCGGGGAAAAATAATGAGGGGCGAAGATTGTCTTTACAATGAAACAGAAATTTAAAAAAAATATATTTACCGGTAAACCTCATACTCTATGTAATCTGTTCACTGTTATAGATAAATGATGAAAAATTAATTTGTTCAGGTTTGTTCTTCTTTATTTAAGATCGCGATTGAACTTGTAAAAATGGCGGCTTCACGATTTCGCTTATATTGAATTACGGATATATTGAAATAATTTGCATGGTCCCATGAATTTCAATATATCCGGAGTAGGCTGTATTATGGCCATAAAATATCAAGTCCCCCTGCCCTTTAAATTTAAGAGGGAGGGGGTTCAAAATATTATGGCCATAAAATATCAAGTCCCCCTACCCTTTAAATTTAAGAGTGAGGGGGTTCAAAATATTATGGCCATAAAATATTGAGTCCCCCTGCCCTTTAAATTTAAGAGGGAGGGGGTTCAATATTTTATGGCCATAATATTTTGAACCCCCCTCCCTGTAAAATTAACCCTAGTCCTGCAGGTCGTCGCTTTATCGACGACCCAGATAACACCATCACAGTGCCGGTCGTCGATAAAGTGAGAGCCGCCATGTTTTCCGTTCTGTGCCGGTCGTCAGTATATCGACTTTACACACATGACGTTTTCTTTCGTATTTTAACCAATGAAATAAAGGGAATCCATTCATTTCATTGTTGTTTACTAAAAATAGATAGATTTTCCAGTAGTTTAATGATATGATTGGCTCTTGATGGGAAATTCCTGTATGTATTCTTAGAAAATGAAACTTGTTGATCGCGTGCTTTGGGGAAAGTTTGAAAACAAGATGGAGGTCGCGGAGAAGATGCTCAATGGAAATACGCTTTTACAGTAATAGCAGGCAGAAAATAAATGTTTTATTAAGTAAAATATATCTAAATTAAGCTTCGGATGAAGATTTCTGATGATTTGATTCCATGGACATGAATATTACGTGGGAACAATAACTTTTCAGAGGACACGTGGATTTAAAAACATTGATGCGCGTCACCAGTTTCAAAGGTGAAAAAAATCGATACAACTGTGTCAAATGATCGCAAACTGATTGACAATCAAAGTTTTTTATTTCTAATAACTGTTTTGAAGACATTTTGGTTTTAAAAGAATACTTTACGGCAGATATATTCAATATTTCACAAGGAAGAAACGGAGCCACAAAATCGGATTTCCATGTCCATTAAGGGGATGAAGGACCTTTAGCTGAAAAAATACCTGTCATTTAATTTTTTTCATATTTTGTATATATCTTATTTAGTATGTCCTACATACTATAAAGCAGACATATCAATAGGTTTCTAGACTTATTTCTGAGATATTGAGTGACAAATACCATACCCCACAGTGTCTGAGCGGAGTTTTTATTCTCCGTGTTTCTGGGTCCATTACTCGGTCGATAATGGAAAATTTTCACCATAGATAAAAAGTATACCAGCGGAAATGTGTCTTTTAAAATATTTTAGAGTATGAATAGGGTTAAAGATTCGAAAAAGCAAGATTCTTTTGTAACACCACATCTGGAGACGGAAATTTACGACTTTTTTTAGGACAACTTAAACCATCAAAAAATTAATTTGCAAAAAATCCTATCATTCAATATTTGAAAATTTACGTCGAAGTTCAAGGTCGTCATTGTATTGATTAACTGTAAAAATATCGATTGGTGAAGCTGAGCTCAATATTGCACGGGACAAAGTTAAACGAGTCATGATCATGAGAAAAACGTGTCATGTTTACATTTCTCGAGTACGGGAAAACCCAACTATGACGTCACACATTCCTGAAATAAGCGAAATAAGACAAACCCACAGAACTTTTCCGTCAACAACCATGTAAAAATATTTTTTGCGTTCTGAAATTTACAAAATACCCTACCATGTACATATTATGGCCCGTTTTTATGATTTTATACTACCCGTTTTTACCGTGTATGATCTTACTGAACTAAGAGATCCACTATGACGTCAAAGACGCACTGGATGCGCAGAGTAGGGAAACGGCAGAGTGGATTAATCTATTCCGTAATTTGATAATATTTGCAAGAAATTTTGAATGTTTTCAGATATTTTTATACTACATGGTGAACGCAAACAAACAGTCTAAAAAATTATACAAGTACTGTGGTTTCAATCTCGTTTTGTACATATTTTACCAGAGATTATGACGTAAATCAACTGAGTCACGTGACCATACATCCTTCATCCCCTTAAACAGATGTCAAAAAAGGACTTGTAGCAATCATAATTTTATGTTTAAAAATGTGAAAGTATATCCCAGTAGTAACATGAAGGACTCTTACAATATAGTAGTTGCAAAAAGCTACTATGAAATAAATAATGACATTAAAATACCAATAATTTCTTATTTTAAATATTTTAGATGTAAAATTTTAGTTTAAAGCTTTTGTAGTTTTTTACTGAGTTGAAATAGTAAAAAAATTTCTTCACAATTTTCTTCTTTTGTTTTTTCTGAAAAAAGTTGTGTAGATTGTTATCAGAAAAGTCAGTTATAAAATGGTGATAATTAAGATAATCTACAGCATATGCAATTTGAGAGAAATTTATAAATCAGCCTGGCACAGTCAGCGGCTGGAGCTCCTTATCAGCTCGGCACTCAGAGATGCTGTTATCTATAGAATCCTTGGCAGGACAAGGGTTAAAACGGATAGGGGGACTCAATATTTTATGGCCATAATATTTTGAAACCCCCTCCCCGTAAATTTAAATTGGTAGGGGACTCGATATTTTATGGCCATAAAATTTTGCACCCCTCTTCCTCTTGAATTAAAAGGGCAAGGGGACTCAATATTTTATGGCCATAATATTTTGGACCCCTCTCCTTGTAAATGTTAATTGACTGGGGACTCGATATTTTATGGCCATAATATTTTGAACACCCCTCCCTGTAAAATTAAATAAGCAGGGGGACTCAATATTTTATGGCCATAATATTTTGAACCCCCCTCTGTCTAAAATTAATACAGACAGGGGGACTCAATATTTTATGGCCATAATATTTTGAACCCCCCTCCATGTAAATATTAATTGACAGGGGACTCAATATTTTATGGCCATATTAATTTCCTTAACCTTAAACTTAGGAACTGCAGCCATGACATAAAGTAAGACAACACAATGTTAAGTTTGGGCAGACATAACCATGATTTATTTGTTATGCAATGAAATATAAAATACATTAGACATGTAAGTGATAATAATCAGTTGAATGAAATCATGGTTAACCTCTAACTAAGATCTACACAGACTCACCCTCTTTACTCTCGTACAAAACAAAAAAAAAAAACAAAAAAAAAAAAACAAAAAAAAAAAAAACCCCTTTGCCAGTTCTCAGAAAAGTGACGCTTTCCTGGAAAGTTGCAGATAGTTATTATGAAATTACGTCTTTTGATTGGCTAATTAATTTGTTTTTATTTAAAAATAACTCAATCAGGGCTCTGATTGGTTAAAAAGGTCCCTGTCGCCAGGGGGCGCCTGGTACTTGACCAGTGGCAATATTGCCTAGAGGGTCTCCCTCTATTGTTTTAATTTACGTAAGTAGATGAATGCCCCCTAGGGGGTACCCCTCAATTGCTAAAAGCCCCGGACTAATTGACCATTAATTAAAACCAAAATGGCGTCAATATAAACAATAAAAATAACACAAATAGAGACGTACAAACACATGAAGTTATGAATACATATAATAGTCATGGACATAACACTACAGAAACATATAACACGAAAAGAGACTGTTACATGAGGGTAAAGTGCCTTAGATAAACGAGGCATGAAAAGTATGTGTTACATAACAAGAGAAGGCACGTTACATAAATTAATAACAATTAAACACTGTTTAATATTATAATATTTTGAACCCCCCTCCCTGTAAAATTAGATAAGCAGGGGACTCAATATTTTATGGCCATAATATTTTGAACCCCCCTCCCTGTAAAATTAAATAAGCAGGGGGACTCAATATTTTATGGCCATAATATTTTGAACCCCCCTCCCTCTTAAATCAAAAGGGCAGGGGGGGGGGGGGGTTCAATATTTTATGGCCATAATATTTTTAACCCCCCCCTCCCTGTAAAATTAAAACGGACAGGGGGACTCGATATTTTATGGCCATAATATTTTGAACCCCCCTCCCTGTAAATTTAAATTGGTAGGGGACTCAATATTTTATGGCCATAATATTTTGAACCCCTCTTCCTCTTGAGTTAAAAGGGCAGGGGGACTCAATATTTTATGGCCATAATATTTTGGACCCCTCTCCTTGTAAATGTTAATTGACTGGGGACTCGATATTTTATGGCCATAATATTTTGAACACCCCTCCCTGTAAAATTAAATAAGCAGGGGGACTCAATATTTTATGGCCATAATATTTTGAACCCCCCTCCGTCTAAAATTACCGTATATACTCGCCTATAAGTCGGTATTTTGGGAGTTAAATATTGGTCTAAAAATCTATGTCCGACTTATAGGCGAGTCATAAAGAGATTGGTATTTTTCAGAGGGCTAAAAGGTAGTATCTTATTTGCATTTCCGACGATTAACAAAGAAATTGTCTAGATATATAAGATAATTTATGTATTCTTAGATTATATATGAGCCTCGTCGGATAGAAATCGACCTTATGGCAAAATTTATCGAATTTGAGATTTTTGTGTATTTTAGTGGTCCATGTAAAATCACGACAAAAACTGAAAACGGAATCAAAATATCTTCATTTATAACAAAGTAATTACATTTTGAAATTGGTATGTTTGCAAAATTAACTCTGAGCATATCGCAGTTTCTTTACGATTCAATTGTGACGTCATGGTTTATTCTCAGTTGTTTGGTAGGGGCACCTGTTATAGCTTAGCAATCCAAGTGTATTGTGTAAGTTAAATAAAATGCTTCATTAATGACAAAAATATTTGATCATAATCTACAATCCCCAAAATTGTGTTAACTGTATTATAAATCCTTTAAAAACCGAATACCCCCCCCCTAAAAAAATCTACTTTTCTGCCTTTCGTACCGACGGACAAATGAACAACTGAACTTCCATTTAAAAAATATAGATCTACATGTATGCTGATTTTACGTTTCATCATGTATCCTCAAAGCATACGAGTTAGTTAACACAATTTGTTTGATTTTACGTAATCCTCATGTAAAGGAAAAAGACACCAAATTAATGCGATCGAGTCCAAATTTACAGAGGGTCGATCTCAGAAATACCTCGTTTCTTACAGAAAATACATGAACCATGCAGCCAATAAAATCACAACTAAAATCATGCTACGATAATTATTCTTAAGTTAGATTTTAAAAAATCAGAACAATTTGTATATAGTGATAACGTGAAATCAAACATGGTGTGATACTAGCCTTGTGTCTCAAAATTGACTCATTCTATTAGGATTTTTCCTAATACTGTTTCTACTGCAGCCACATTCTATTGTGCCTTACATTAACCCCCCCCCCTCCTCCCAATGAAAACCCGATCGTCTTTTTATCAAAATTCTATTATCCATAATCTACAAAAATAAATAAGTAAAATTAATAGAATATCATTTTAATCAGATCATTGATTGATTGATTGATTTTTATTTGACGCCGAGTCGGCAAGATTTCAGCCATTATCAGCGGGTAATCTATATCTGTTGCATGCAAAATACATGTACATGTAGTTGTAAACCTAAACATAGGGAACTATTTAACGTTCCATCTGAAGGATTGTAATTTCAAAATATGTAAAAATAATAATTATGCATCGTTCGTACATTATTTACTTCGTATATGAGAAAAAACCAGCTAATTTTAAAAGAATATTATTTATAGTTACATGTAGGAAAATCTAAGTCACGGGAAACATGCATACACATTGGCTGAAATTCTCGATTCAATAAATAAGCATGCATTATTTTTGGACGATTTGTGCGTATTCTTTAAATAATCACAAAATTCATTCTGACATTTTAGGCGGACGTCAGATGATTCTTTATTTTATTTTATTTTTTTTTTATAGCGTATAGTTTATCATCATCAGATACAAGGATGATCTTATCTTTTCTCATCACCGGGTGATAAGTAAACACGAGATCACTCGTGGGTTTTAGACGATGATACATGTAGTTTATTTGTGACGCAACATTCCAATGCATTTGAAAAAGAGAATTTACATAAAGTTTACAAAATATCTTAGATCAACAGAAAAAAATGAAGGTATTAATATGAATTTCAGAAAAGCAAAAATTATAATTTCTTTGTTAATGGAGTATTAGAAATATATTGAGGGAAAGAAAAACAAAAACACGTACAGGCTATGATGAATTACGATATAAAACCATGTGGCACATTTTCTTTCCTTTTTAATTCAATTACTGCAAACGAACTGAATGTTTAAAAAAGAATTGATTACGTAGACTGTATGGAGAATTTCTAAATAATTATTTTAAATTATAAGGAAATACAGTTAAACCAGTTAAATAGGATAATTAATGCCATGAATTAGAGAATCGGTTTCAGCTGGGGTGCGTAGGATTCTTAAATAAATTATATCATATTTAGCCAGCGAGGTAGCCTTATATATGTGCTGACTTTATAAGCCCCCCCCCCCCCCAAAAAAAAAGAAAAAAAATATTAATTCTCCTCTCTGGAGAAAAAAATAATATTTATGAAGGCACGCGACATATGCATAGACAACATTCTGCTATCCCGTCTCTAACTCAGTCCGCAAAATATACGTAAAATAGACATTTCATAATTATTTGTTTTCTGATTTTTATTAAATAAAAAAAAAACAAAATAAAAAATATTTGAGATTTAGAAGGTACGGTATCAGTTTTGGGTATCCCCCTCTCTTAAAGAAGAGAATTGAAGAATTTTAAAATGTAGAGAACTTTTTGATGTTATAATTGAAAGTTCTTGTACAAAGTGAAACCATATTCCTTCGTTTATTCACGAATCACGAACGTGTGAAATCCTGCTCATGTCAAGGTGTTTTTTGCAGAAAAGTTTGGTATAACGGGGCTCAAAATACTTAACTTTACGGTGAATATTTAGGAACACATTTCACAAAGCTATTGTTTTTTTTAACATGCAACTTTAATTTTTTGATTTACAATTCTTTTAAATATTAATGGCGTAGAAGGAAATGTTTCACAAACCGGGCCCATTCTTTTTTTTTTTTTATATTTATACAAAATTTTATTCACACAAAGTGAATAGGATCGGGCAGCAGGCAAAGCCTATTGTAGCCCTCTCCTTACAAGGTCAAGATGAACACCCCTCTTTGAACAATTTCGCTAGCCAAGTTAAAGAAATTTAAAATCATAGATAATCCATCGTCAGTATATTCTATAAACTTACAAAATAAGGAGTGGAGTATTTAAGAAAATAAACTGATAAACTGTAAGTAATGAAAAAAAAGATAAAAGATAGAGAACAAAAAAAAACTTTTTAAAGAAATGATTCCCCCGTGTTGAGCCTCTTTTTGCGTCAAAGGGAAGCAACTTGCACAATTTATCAAATCCAGTTGCTTCAGACAATGCACACTTCTAAGATAAGTCAGTCTACGTGTTTCCGTTTGAGACTTACTGATATATGAAGATATTGCCTTACACAGTACTAGTATTACTTGTTTCCTGATATCTTTGAATATTAATGTTAGAAAAATGCGTTTTGAAAGTTGATGAATCGTGGCCTTTGTACATCTTGTACTGGGAATGGCCTAATGTTGTTTTTGTTTTGGTTGGTTAATTCCTATATAAATTTGACATTATTATTACACGTAAATTCATTCGAAGACATGAAACATTATAGTATATCTAATATAATATTGTGAATATATTAATCTTGAATGAATGAATACACACGATGATAGTAAATGAAGTTCACACACTAGTACTTCATCAATTAATACATGTGTGATTTTCTGTGCCAGATACGCCTCCTTGGCTTTGGCTAAAATTTATACTCTAAACTACAATAAAAGATATATTCTGTTCTTCCTAAGTAATTCACCATGCCAATTTTGCTTTGCTATATGTCTACCAACTTAATCTTAATCTGGTGTTAGATAAAACCTCGCGTCTTCTGCTGGTTGAAAAAAAATAAATGTAGATCGGACTCGGCATTCCTCTGGCCTTTGTTTACATTGATCCATGGTAACAATAAAAAGGTTAAGGCTCTACAAAGGGAAATACATTTAAAATTTGCTTATTTTATTAGTACAAATTTAAAATGATCCGATTTTTTAAAGAACAAATCTGAGAACTGCAGTTGACGATGTCTAAAACATTCTTTAACGTGAAAACCATGTGTAGTAAAAATACCGGGAAATCTTTCTTAACTTTATTCGTTTATTTCTCATTATGACGTTGCATACGATAAGGTCGATTTCTATCCGACGAGGCTCATATATAAAGTACATGTATATACATATTTGAATAATTTTATTTGCATTTTAAGTGACACTGTCTTTATGTTTGATAATTTAAGATTAAGTATCAGTGTCATTTCGAAAAATATTAATTGAAACCAGGTTAAAATGTTAATGGATTTACTTGAAATTGTCAACAGATTTTGGCAAAAAAGTTGTACCGACTTATAAGAGGGTCAATAGCAAATCCCACCAAAATAACGTCAAAAATACAACCGGCTTATAGGCGGACCGACTTATAGGCGAGTATATACGGTAATACAGACAGGGGGACTCAATATTTTATGGCCATAATATTTTGAACCCCCCTCCTTGTAAATATTAATTGACAGGGGACTCGATATTTTATGGCCATAATATTTTGAACCCCCCTCCCTGTAAAACTAAATAAGCAGGGGACTCAATATTTTATGGCCATAATATTTTGAACCCCCCTCCCTGTAAAATTAAATAAGCAGGGGGACTCAATATTTTATGGCCATAATATTTTGAACCCCCCTCCCTCTTAAATCAAAAGGGCAGGGGGGGTTCAATATTTTATGGCCATAATATTTTTAACCCCCCCTCCCTGTAAAATTAAAACGGACAGGGGGACTCGATATTTTATGACCATAATATTTTGAACCCCCCTCCTTGTAAATTTAAATTGGTAGGGGACTCAATAATTTATGGCCATAATATTTTGAACCCCTCTTCCTCTTGAATTATAAGGGCAGGGGGACTCAGTATTTTATGGCCATAATATTTTGAACCCCCCTCCCTGTAAAATTAAATGGGCAGGGGGACTCGATATTTTATGGCCATAATACCCCTCCCTCTTAAATTTAAAGGGCAGGGGGACTTGATATTTTATGGCCATGATATTTTGAACCCCCTCCCTCTTAAATTTAAAGGGCAGGGGGACTTGATATTTTATGACCATAATATTTTGAACCCCCCTCCCTGTAAAATTAAATGGGCAGGGGGACTCGATATTTTATGGCCATAATATTTTGAACCCCCTACCTCTTAAATGAAAAGGACAGGGGGACTCAATATGTTATGGCCATAATATTTTGAACCCCCCTCCCTGTAAAATTAAATGGCAGGTTGACTCAGTATATTATGGCCATAATATTTTGAACCCCCTACCTCTTAAATGAAAAAGGTAGGGGTTCAATATTTTATTAGGGGGTTCAATATATATCGCAGCGAAAAAGTGAACCTGGGTTCAAAATATTATGCGAATTTCAAACCTGGGTTCAATATATCGTGGTATCAAAATATTATGCTACAACGGAATTATATAAAGAAGGAAATACTATAATTGTAATGTTAAATTTAGCTCTTTTGTTGTAATATGGGCAAAAAATTACTTGATTTATTTTTTTACATGTCTTATAGGTGGCAAGGTGGCATCTTTAAAAAAAAAAACTGGTTTCATTAATGTGAAAACATATTAGAATTGGCCAACATAGTCACAAGTTTGAACTCCATATTGAATGTGAGTATGTGATTGTTTCAATCACCAAATTAAACAAAAAAATAAAAAAAAAAAAAAAAAACCCAATACAAAACAAAAAATACCCCCCCCCCCCCACCCCGAAATCTTCCGTTTTAGTGTTAAATTGAAGAGGGGAGTTTAACAGTAATTTTCCTCAATAAATATTTTTAATCTTATTATGTTCCCCAAACGAAGTTGGGGAACATATTGTTTTTACTCTGTTTCTTATTATTATTATTTTTCTTCTTCCTGGGAAAATTTTGTCCACGAGTGATCTTGTAAACTACACATCCGACTTAGGTGAAACCTTTTTAGGGTCAGTAGGCATGTTATGCAGAGTTGCCGAACGAAGGTCATTTTGCGCGCACGTGCTTGCAAGAGCACGCACGTGCAACACGTGAAATGACCAATATAATGAATATTGCCTTAACTTTTCTATTTTTTGATGAAATTTTTTGAAACTCATAATGTAAGGATACATTAGTAGTATAGACAAGATAGCATGGTCAAAATAGCAAGATCTCACGCGCATGCACGTGCACTTCGCTCTGATTGGCTGAAACTAAAGTCTCAATATCTTTCTTGTTTCTTGTCATAATCCTTTGCAATTTTGAACATAGTCCCACATTATGAAGATCTACAGCATGATATATAAGAATTTTCATGAAAGCATGCGCATTTGCGCGTGCTGCAATCTGATTGGCTGAAACTTTAAATGGCTATATCTCCTTTGTTTTTTGACGAAATTCTTTGAAATTTAAAATATAGTCATGCATTAGGATATCCAACAATATGATATAGTAAAAATACATGAAATCACACGCATGCACGTGTGCTGCAATCTGATTGGCTGAAACTTTAAATTGCTATATCTCCTTTATTTTTTGACGAAATTCTTTGAAATTTGAAATATAGTCATGCATTAGGATATACTACAATATGATATAGTAAAAATACATGAAATCACGCGCATGCACGTGTGCTGCAATCTGATTGTCTGAAACTTGAAATGGCTATAACTCCTTTGTTTTTCAACCAAACATGATGGGATTTAGAACATAGATAGATGTAAGGGACTCCTACAAGAAGGTATGGTCATCATGCACGTGCACGCACGTGCGTGCATTTGAAATGAGTATAATTAAAAATACACTTGAATGAGTGATTTTTATTACTTTTGGACTGAATATTGTAATATATAGTATATTAAAATATATAGATAGTGTAGACAAGATGATATGGTCATAACGCACATGCATTCACATGCCCTTGGGTGCAATGCTAAAATTAGAATATAATTGGTATCCTTCTGGGAAAACGTTGAGTCAAAAATGTACAGAGTTTGTCTTATTTAATGAAGCTAACAGGGAATATGGCACCAAAAGGGAGTTGGGGAGCGTTTGGGGAACATCTGTAACGGTTCCCGTTACAATTAGCACTAGTTTTTCATTATTTTGGTTTGACTGCATAGATTAATATAATCAAGTTTTTTTTTTTTATTTTTTTATTTTTTTGTTTTGTTTTGTTTTGTTTGTTTGTTTGTTTTTTTTTTTTTTTTTGTTTGTTTGTTTTTTTTTGTTGGCAAATATCATGAAATAAATAAATAAAGATATGAAATAAATGAATAAAACATCTCAACTCCGTTGAATTTAATCTTTCCTTGATAATCTGAAGAAAATATAATCTCTTCACAACCCTATTTTATAAGAAATGTTCAATACAAACAATTGATTATTTTTACGCATAGCGTAGTGAATCAGTTTTAAAAATTAGTTCTCAGACATGTATAAAATTACTCATCAAAACGGACTTTTAGCTGAGACACCACCCGTGAATAAAATACATTTTATATAAAAATATATGATTATTTAACATCTAGGATAATGCACTCTGAAAAGTAATTGAACAGAAAAAGAGAAATTATTTATTTTTAATCTTTTAATGTGGAAACCTTGTAACTATTTAATTGTGACGCAATATTAGTCAGGTGTATGACGTCACTGATACATCAATGGAAACGTGGATTCAGCCTGAATAATACTGCCAATTTAACCTAAATATTACGTTTGGAGTCGAAAATGAATTCTATTTTGAAAATAAAGTAGTAATTTTTTGTTGAATAATTTTCTTTTGTGTATATAATCTAAATACTTCAGTAGGATTCCGATAGTAAGGTGTTTAGCAGATTTACCGATGCCACGGGAGATAACTATTACGTCGCAAAGGACTTAAGCCAGAATGTACAAAAATCCGCCCTGTCATCGAAACAGATGAAACTTTTTCAAACAATGCTCATAGATTAGTATATTACATAACATTTTATTTTTTAACAATATCTCTTCTAGTTTTATTTTTACAGCTGTTTGAATTTGGTATTGCTCTGAATGTTAATTCTACAATGTCATGACGTTGCCGTTACTTACTTTAAAGTCATGACGTCAATCATATATACTTTAACGTCATGATGTGAACTTAATTAGTAATAAACATATCATATATATTCTAAAGAGGAGAAAATTCAATTATTTTTATATTAATCTCAATTTATCATGGTTTTTTCAAAGAAATTCTGAGGCATGGAAAAGAGTTTTAGTGTTTGCTTTTCTTATAGTCTGTACTTCTCTAAAGAAAATAAATATACTTCATAAGCAGTAACGCTGTTTACCATTTTACAAATGTAACAGTGTCAGTTTAAAATAATAATAACAACAAAATTATCAGTTTTGTAAAGATTTGTATTTCTTGCTCCAATAGTATTCATAACAATACATAAAATATTGAAGTAAACTTCACTTTAACATATTTTTAAGGTAAATCATGAAAATAAATAAATCAGAAAATGTGTATATGCAAAGTCAAGCTATGCCTTTTTACTGATTATTGCTACAGTATCACACCCGACATAAATCTCACACATGAAATTATAAACAGGTAAATTGAAAAATAACATTCTACATGCGGAGCGGCCCAATTTCCGCATCCGACTTAAAACTCACACATGAGATTATAAACAGGTAAATTGAAAAATAACACTCTACATGCGGAGCGGCCCAATTTCCGCATCCGACTTTAAACTCACACATGAGATTATAAACAGGTATATTGAAAAATAACACTTTACATGAGATTATAAACAGGTATATTGAAAAAATAACACTACATGCGGAGCGGCCCAATTTCCGCATCTGACTTAAAACTCACACATGAGATTGTAAACAGGTAAATTGAAAAATAACACTCTACATGCGGAGCGGCCCAATTTCCGCATCCGACTTTAAACTCACACATGAGATTATAAACAGGTATATTGAAAAATAACACTTTACATGAGATTATAAACAGGTATATTGAAAAAATAACACTACATGCGGAGCGGCCCAATTTCCGCATCCGACTTAAAACTCACACATGAGATTATAAACAGGTATATTGAAAAATAACACTTTACATGAGATTATAAACAGATATATTGAAAAAATAACACTACATGCGGAGCGGCCCAATTTCCAAATCTGACTTAAAACTCACACATGAGATTATAAACAGGTATATTGAAAAATGACACTCTACATGTTGAGTGGCCCAATTTCCACATCCGACTTAAAACTCACACATGAGATTATAAACAGGTATATTGAAAAATAACACTTTACATGCGGAATGGCCCAATTTCCGCATCCGACTTAAAACTCACACATGAGATTATAAACAGGTAAACTGAAAAATAACACTCTACATGCGGAGCGGCCCAATTTCCGCATCCGATTTAAAACTCACACAGCAGATTAAACAAGTAAATTGATAAAATAACATGTTTTTTAAAAACATATATACAACAGATACAATGTATATAAAATAACAATGAATAAAATACAATGAACATTAACTAACTGTTCACTCCTCGGGAACACTTTCACAGCTACTGTCATCACTGTCAGACTCGTCCAAAGCAGGTGGGATGTCAGCTGCATCAAGGACATGCTCACTCCAGTCACGCACACCATATGTCCTTTGTTCATGTCTTCCTTTTGCCAGGTACCAAATGATGGCTGCTATGTGAGAGCACATGCCTACAACTCTGGCACCCGCTCTGCAGGTACAATACCACGCCTCTACAGAGTAATCAGAATACTCAATCCAAACTAAATACTGCTTTGATGATGTGTGCCGACTCTGAATTTTCACCTTTAGGAGCCTATCATTTTCTTTATGGAAGAAAATATCACATCCTCCCTCAATGTGTTCTTGAATGTAGCTACGAGAGAGCTTCAATTGATAGGTGCCACAAGTCAAATTCCGCAACTGATCCTCATCCAACATGGGGAAATTCTGAATTTCACATTCAAGAACTGTTTGCCACTGAGTAGATCTTCTGTTAAGTCCATTCTCTTGAACCATTCGTTTGAGATTATTCACCTATTAAGAAAGCCATACGCATGTAATTATAACTTAATATATACTGATGTATTCAAGGGCGATGAGCAAGATGAAATTTAAAAAAGTTAAATGTATTCTTAAATGCAGATTTTTGCAGCTGCTCAATTACTAGTACATTAAGGTATTATACAATAAATCAATTGTGCAACTTAAATACCTGTTTGGACAGATAGAGCATTTTTGCTGCCTCTGCATCATCAGCCTCAGTGCTGTTACTTTTACTCAGGGGTGGAGAGAATCTGTTTGAGAGTGCGCAAACTATCCTGACATAGTCACCGATGAAGGGAATTTGATTAGTGGGTAGTGTCTTGTCCAAATATCGCCACCTCTTGATACGTGCGTTTGAAGATTCCACTACCCATCTGACCTAAAAAATATATTTTTACAAAACTTATTCATAGTAATATATTTTCACAAGAAATTGTAAATAACTTTATTGTGAGAAATTACATGTTATTTACCTTTGTCACGAGTCTGCTCATATTTGCATCATCAGTAGTCATTTGGTTTTGTCCCTTGAGCAGAAATCGGGGCATTTCTGCCTGGATTCCAAGATCTTCAAGCAGAGGCAAAGCATCTCTGAACCCGCGATCAACAATAAAGATGTCGTCTTCACTTAGCCAGCTCCGAATATCTTCAGCATTTGTTTTGATGATGTGTTGGAGAATTGATGCATCATTGTTTTTATTATCAGCAAGGTATGGTCCTAAGATTGAGACAAAGTAACCAGTAGTAGTCACGATAACCATAGGCTTGATTAGTGGTCTCCCCTTGTGGATGCTGTAAGAACGTCTTTGGTAGTGGAAATTATTGCTCTTAGCTGTGTATATGTAAGTGCCATCCAGTACCAATATGGCCTGTTTCTTCTCGATGTTACCAAACAGTGTCTGTGCTAGCTGTCGTGTATGGTCTTTGATGACTTCCTCTCTTCTTATGTGTTCAAACCCAAGATGGTGAGGCACAAAGCTGATCATCAATGCTGCTCTTACAGCTCTAATAGCCCTTCTTAAACTGGATTTGGAAGTTTGGAAAAGTGTTGACAGTATTTGATTTGACAAGCCAGTCTTTAATTTGCACAGGAATATGGCAACAGATTTTCTTAGACTCCTAGACGGTGTTGGTTTCACTTCATCTTTCACAGCGTCACATATTGTATGGAAATCTTCCTTGTTGAGTCCCAGCAAAGACAAATAGTCTGTATCGGTCAGAGTCGTGGTGTCATCAAAGTCCAAATAAGACTTGTCATGTTTATGACATAAAACACGCATCTCTTGAAGTAAACTTAGGATGGTAGTTCTGTTAACAAATGCATTGTCTGTCGTTGGTAATTGCTTAATTGCATCAGTTGTGAAGCGTTCATTTTCCACATGACCAGGACAACATCTATTTCCGGATGGAATTAATACATTGTGTTCAATAAAAACAGATGTGCGGCATTCTGGTGACACTACTATCAATTTGGGCCCTGGTTTCTTACAAACGATACAATAGGCATGAGTCTTTGCAGTGGATTTTAGGTGCAAGGATACAGATGGTGGACTGGAGAGATGTTTTCTGTTGTCATTTGTTTCGGACACTGGAAATTCCCTGTGAATTGTGGTAGAGCAGGGTGTTGCAGATGATTTACGGCATGAAACATCTCTGTAATAATTGCTTCTACATTTGCTGCAGATGACAGAATTTTCCCTTCCTTCCACCATAAACCTTTTTCTTAAATATTTTCTTATGCCTTTGTCAAGATGCCTCCTTTCATTGGGTTTTGTTCTTTTAGAGCACAATACACAGTTGAAGTATTCTGTTTTGTGTCCTGGCATTATCTGAAATTAAATACAAGAACATTTACATTTTATAAATTATTACCCAGGCTAATTATGAAAAATAATTCCTTTTACCTTTCCAACAGAATAAAATGATTTTTTTTTTTATTTTACTGCCATAAATATACCCCCCGCTTGAAAAGCGGGAGGGTATATAGTAATCGGTATGTCCATCCGTCCGTCTGTCTAGCTGTCTGTCCGTCCGTCTGTTATGCTTTGGGGTATCCATCTCTTATCCACAACTAGCTCCTCTCATACCGCTGAAGGAAATTTAATGAAACTTTCACAGAATCTTTATTACATATTGCCATTGTGCACCTCCTATTTTACTTTTTGATCTGACATATATGTTTGATTTTCCAGAGCAAAACATGGACACTGCCATTATATTCATATGGGAGGCGGGGGGTATCATTTAGTGAGCTCATTGCTCACAGTACCTCTAGTTTATTTTAAACTACAGCCAAAATAATGGCTGATTAAAATCTTTTGAAAATATCTTCTCAATCTCATCCAGATTAGAATTACAATAAAAATTTCATCCCATGTATGCTCAGATTCATGGACTTACATATTGTTAAAACTTTGCCTGAGGAAGGACATGAATTTTTTACATCATTATACAAAAATTGTCTTCTTCCTCTGGGAATACTTTAAAGATATTTGATTGAGTTTAACCACCTCAAATACTGTTGCTTTATTTTTGTTTTATAAATCCTTTAAAACTGTTAAGTTCTTACTGTGGTTTTCTACAATATATAATACTTCTTTTCATTTTATTTTAAATATGCACACGCCTTGAGATCCACCCCCCATTCCAGCAATTTATATTTAATTTATGAACAACAATAAAAAAGTTGCAGAATTACAATAATAAAATTGATTTTGGCTGTTTAATATTTTAAAACACTTACTACTACTTATATTCCAATAAATTTGCTTAAACATGTTATTATTTGCATTGTTGTTTATATTATTTTAAGAAAAAATTATTATTAAAGAAAAATCATTAAAAATATATTTAAGGGGGCCGACTATATTTTTAATGTGTGAAAACTACAATAGCGAAACTCTTCATGTTTATACCATATATAACTTACATTAACTTCAGTGTACATGCAAAGTTTGGGGGAAATCTACCGTCCAGGTATTTTTGATGGACCGTCTCAAAATACAGGTACATTTACTATAGGATTATATAGGAAAATGCCAATTTTTAGCACTTTAAAGCAAATTATACAAATACTACAATAGACATTTTGTTCAAACTATAATATTTGATGAGTAATACTATATTATACAATATATGTAAGAAACACAAAATTCTACCGTCTTGTTACCAGAGGGGGCATCTCAAAATGCAAAAAATTAGCAAATTTTACTATTTTTATAGAGAATTACAAATATGACGTGCACAATGGATTCACATGAAAACATGATAAAAATATTGGAGATATTCTCAAATTGCTATGTTTTAAATTTCAAGAGCGTATATTTATTACTTTTTCTTTAATAATATTTTTATTACCCCTTTCTCTAAGAGCTACAGATTATCATAACGTCAAAAACACACTGCAACGACGTCAACCTACCTATCAATTGCAAAATCGGTTAAAAAATCAGTTATATCAAATTCTAATTACATTTTTATACCTATAATTTCTTAATTTTGTTTAATTTTAATAATTAAGCAAAAAAGTTGCATTAAAACAGTAAATACGCTTCATTTTACTATGATGCGCGAAATATTGCGCAATGGAAACTATAGTCGGCCCCCTTAAATAGAACGTGAATTTTTCAAAGAGAGGTAACTCATGAAAACAAAAACAAAACACCCCCCTGATGTTGAATATCTGTGTTAATGTGTCTATTTTTGTAAATTATGACTATTAAAGTATAAATTAATATTTTTACATTGATATATGGTCTTGTAAACATGATTACTTTAATGTGCTGTACTTTTATTTAAAAAGAAGAAGAAGAGGGGATTCTGACATGTCCCAGTGTTATATCATTGCTTATCGTATTGGTGTGAAATTTAAAATGAACTTACTAGATACTCACATGCAGATTTGAATAAAATCTTAATTTAGACTTATGCCGATCTTTTTTTGTATCTCAATCACACGTACTACAATAAACTTTGATATAGATATGCATTATTGCATACCTGATAGTAGTCCGAAAAATCTGACGTTTTCCTGGCTTTTTTACGATCTTGATAGTTTACATACCAGGAATAGTCCGATTTCCTGGCTTTTTTTACGATCTTGATAGTTTACATGCCAGGAAAGTAAAATATCAAAATCGGAAAAAAGCCAGGAAAACGTCAGATTTTTCGGACTAATCTGACAGTAGACCACACTGCAGACGACATATGGGTCAAGCGAGCGGTCCATGTATTATCAGCTCAGAATCATCCTATTGTATTGATGCATGTGTATTTTAAAGCTTACTTTACTTTTTTGTTTAGAAGAATATAAAAGATACTCACCACAACAAAGTCATGTAAACTTCTCTATCTTCAGTCGATTGTAACTGCATTCCGGATAGTCAGTTATTTTATCACATCGGGATCGGAAATTCCCCTTTTTTACAGACGCGAGTTTTATATCGAGTGGAATTTATATCCTTAAAAATTCATTTACGGCCTCAATAAATTATTTAAAAATAAATCATTTAATATGACTAATTAAGTTCAACCTCTATTTCTACTAGGCCGTACTGAGAGAAAAAAAACTTTTACACAAGTCAGGCATCAAAGTACTGAAAAGTATCATTTAAGTAGGGCGCCACACGTGAACCATCAAAAACCAAATGAATTATGGAATAACATGTATCATTTTAACTGTGTTTAAAATTTCATCATGGTTCAAGGTTGGCGCCTACAAAAAATCGCTGTAAAAAGGTCTAAATTTCTTTGAAACTTGGTATTTTTGCAGTACCGCATCCGGTTTTGATGTTTATAATAAAGCACGCGCGCTTTCCTTCCCAAAAATCAAGACGGCGACCAAAGGTTTAACACCTAATAAATATTTGGCCAAAGTTTCGCTGCTTAATAATGAAGTTTGGTTTTCAGGGATTGACAGGGCCAAATCATGCAGATTTCGGCGTTAGTTCTTTCATAAAAACGTCAATATATTTTGCCAGAAAACTACTATCAAAAGTGTTTTGCCCACCGATTTTATTTTTGAAACTGAAAGACGAAATATTTCTAGATTTAGTTCAGCATGAATTATAGTCCTGATAAAAATGTATTGGAAATTACAGTTCTTTGTTTCTGACCTAAATTCAATGGTTTATATAGGGGAATTCAAGAATACGAAACAACAGGATATTTTACTAAATAAGCAATGTTCAAACAAATCTTCGATTACATTATTCCATTTGGACTGCATTGATATTGTTTTTAATAAAATATCAAATATTCGTCACATTCGATGTGCCGCCTATTAATACAGTACTGCCTGGTTTTTCAGTGGACTGCCTCTTAATTTAATATTTTTTTAATATTGATATACTTCAAACTATTTATAAATTTTTTTTTTTAAAATTTTTTTTTGGTTAATGAGGTACATCGATCATAATTTAATATACATCAATCCAAATAGCTTGTTACAAGTCTACAGGTAGAAACGTTTTTCAAAGTGGATTGGGGGAGGGGGGGGGGGGGCTCCCGACTCCGGGCTCTAAAAATTCCATGTGAGTACGGGTTCATCTGGCTGTGCGGCATGTCTAATACATATTCCGTACGATATGTAGCTTCCGTTACCAAAGCTGAAGATAGCTAGTACAATTTTTAGCTCACCTGAGCTGAAAGCTCAAGTGAGCTTTTCTGATCATATTTTGTCCGGCAACCGTCTGTCCGTCTGTCTGTAAACTTTTCACATTTTCGACTTTTTCTCAAGAACCGCTGGGCCAATGTCAACCAAACTTGCCACTAAGTATCCTTGGGTGAAGGGGATTCAAGTTTGTTCAAATGAAGGGCCACGCCCTTACTCAAGGGGAGATAATTGGGAATTAATGAAAATTTGGTGGCAGATTTTAAAAATCTTCTTCTCAAGAATCACTGTGCCAGGAAAGATGAAACTTATGGGGAAACATCCTCAGGTAGTGCAGATTCAAGTTTGTTCAAATCATTACCCCTGGGGGTAGGGCGGGGCCAAAATGGCCGACCTAAGTTTTACATAGAAATATATAGGAAAATTCTTTTAAAATCTTCTTCTCAAGAATGACAAAGCCATAATTCATCATATTTATATGGAAGCATGCTCAGGTAGTGTAGATTCAAGTTTGTTCAAATCATGACCCCTGGGGGTAGGGCGGGGCCAAAATGGCCGACCAAAGTTTTACGTAGAAATATATAGGGAAATTCTTTAAAATTTACTTCTCAAGAATGACAAAGCCATAATTAATCATATTTATATGGAAGCATGCTCAGGTAGTGTAGATTCAAATATATTCAAATCATGACCCCGGGGGGTAGGGCGGGGCCAAAATGGCCTACCAAAGTTTTACGTAGAAATATATAGGGAAATTCTTTAAAATTTACTTCTCAAGAATGACAAAGCCATAATTAATCATATTTATATGGAAGCATGCTCAGGTAGTGTAGATTCAAATTTGTTCAAATCATGACCCCCAGGGATAGGGCGGGGCCGAAATGGCCGACCAAAGTTTTACATAGAAATATATAGGAAAATTCTTTAAAAATCTTCTTCTCAAGAATGACAAAGCCACAATTCATCATATTTATATGGAAGCATGTTCAGGTAGTGTAGATTCAAGTTTGTTCAAATCATGACCCCCGGGTGTAGGGTGGGGCCAAAATGGCCGACCAAAGTTTTACATAGAAATATATAGGAAAATTCTTTAAACATCTTCTTCTCAAGAATGACAAAGCCATAATTCATCATATTCATATGGAGCATGTTCAGGTAGTGTAGATTCAAGTTTGTTCAAATCATGACCCCCGGGGGTAGGGCGGGGCCAAAATGGCCGACCAAAGTTTTACATAGAAATATATAGGAAAATTCTTTAAAAATCTTCTTCTCAAGAATGACAAAGCCATAATTCATCATATTTATATGGAAGCATGCTCAGGTAGTGTAGATTCAAGTTTGTTCAAATCATGACCTCCGGGGGTAGGGCGGGGCCAAAATGGCCGACCAAAGTTTTACATAGAAATTTATAGGAAAATTCTTTAAAAATCTTCTTCTCAAGAATGACAAAGCCATAATTCATCATATTTATATGGAAGCATGCTCAGGTAGTGTAGATTCAAGTTTGTTCAAATCATGACCCCTGGGGGTAGGGCGGGGCCAAAATGGCCGACCAAAGTTTTACGTAGAAATATATAGGGAAATTCTTTAAAATTTACTTCTCAAGAATGACAAAGCCATAATTAATCATATTTATATGGAAGCATGCTCAGGTAGTGTAGAGTCAAATATATTCAAATCATGACCCCGGGGGTAGGGCGGGGCCAAAATAGCCGACCAAAGTTTTACAAAGAAATATATAGGAAAATTCTTTAAAAATCATCTTCTCAAGAATGACAAAGCCATAATTAATCATATTTATATGGAAGCATGCTCAGGTAGTGTAGATTCAAATTTGTTCAAATCATGACCCCCAGGGATAGGGCGGGGCCAAATGGCCGACCAAAGTTTTACATAGAAATATATAGGAAAATTCTTTAAAAATCTTCTTCTCAAGAATGACAAAGCCACAATTCATCATATTTATATGGAAGCATGTTCAGGTAGTGTAGATTCAAGTTTGTTCAAATCATGACCCCCGGGTGTAGGGTGGGGCCAAAATGGCCGACCAAAGTTTTACATAGAAATATATAGGAAAATTCTTTAAACATCTTCTTCTCAAGAATGACAAAGCCATAATTCATCATATTTATATGGAGCATGTTCAGGTAGTGTAGATTCAAGTTTGTTCAAATCATGACCCCCGGGGGTAGGGCGGGGCCAAAATGGCCGACCAAAGTTTTACATAGAAATATATAGGAAAATTCTTTAAAAATCTTCTTCTCAAGAATGACAAAGCCATAATTCATCATATTTATATGGAAGCATGCTCAGGTAGTGTAGATTCAAGTTTGTTCAAATCATGACCTCCGGGGGTAGGGCGGGGCCAAAATGGCCGACCAAAGTTTTACATAGAAATACATAGGAAAATTCTTTAAAAATCTTCTTCTCAAGAATGACAAAGCCATAATTCATCATGTTTATATGGAAGCATGCTCAAGTAGTGTAGATTCAAATTTTTCAAATCATGACCCCCGGGGGTAGGGCGGGGCCAAAATGGCCGACCAAAGTTTTTAAAGATATATATAGGAAAGTTCTTTAAAAATCATTTTCTAAAAAATAGCAAATCCATGATTGGTCATGGGACTACTTTTGGATTTAAACTTTACAATAAAAAGCCATTTTCTACTTTTTCCTACCCTTAGTGGTCAGGTGAGCGATGTGGCCCATGGGCCTCTTGTTTTAAATTAAAAAAAACCTACGAGGTAGAATTTAACATTAATGTTGTGCTATTGTTTTACTGTCACTCAAAGTGCACATGCACATCATTCTCAGGCCCATGAGAAGCAATGGGGGGTACAACCATACGTTTTCTGGCCATGCATAGTAGAATTTGTAAACGATGGGGTAACCTGCGTCACCTTTCAGAGTAAACAGTGGACTCGTCCAATGATGCTTTGTCGGCGTCTGTAAAAGTTACCTGAGATTCCTACGCCAAGGAAAGCGCGAAATCTCTGTATAGAAACTGTTGCGGCTGCGGAGCTTCACTCATTGTACATTCGCTATAGAAAAGAATCTGACATTTAACGCTTAATATCTTTAGATATACAGACTTTTTCAAGATAAGCTTCATTTTTGTTTCTAGAAATATTTTTATCTACAAAAATAATATCTTTCCGTGTACTTTAACTGAGTAAATCGATGACCTAGCATCGTTTTAGATAACTCAAGCCCCTCTAGGGCTTGAGTAAAAATAGAGGATAAGGAATGACAGGGAGTTGGCTTTCAGACTAATGCATGGGGATTAGCCCAGTAATACGGTATAAGTGGAAATTTTAGCGAGACGCAAATTTAGCGATTTCTCCTTAAAAACTGGTATTTTATTTTTAGCGAAAAGTAATTTTAGCGATTTTAAAATGCTCACTAAAGAAGCTAGTGCAAATAAAAACGCGATTTATTTTTAGCTATATTCAATTGTAACAATCTCAACAGCCTAGCTAATAATGCCAAAATTAAATCCTCGCTAAAATTTCTACTTATACAGTATATTAGACTGATACAAATGTGAAATCTAGAGGATTACGGATAATTGGGGAATAAGCTTCCGAAGCAGGGATTAGCTCATTTGACTAACCATACATGTTAACCTACTGTGATGACAAGCTAATTCAGAGAATTTGTGTCCCCCGCTTAAGGAAAAAGTTAAACATGCGCCGTTCGGGGGGAGGGGGGGAGTCGGATCCCCCTCACTGAATTTGTAGAATTATTAAATGTATACATGCATGTATACAGAAGCAAATAAAATATACCATTATGGGTATAACGATTTAATTGCTTATTCTTTATTACATGTATAGAAGATTCTTTTTATATGGAATATTTATCACACTGTAATGATGATTTTATGAGTTTGTACAAGCCAGACCTCGTAATTTTTTCATTTCGCATGCTGAATACTATTATTTAGTTTTAAAAAAAGTATTTCCAAAGAAAAGGGGGGTCCGTCCGGTACTTGAACTCGAGACCTCTCACAGAGCTGTTTACTCTTTCGATTTCGCCGTATTTTTTACAGAATTTTATTCCAAAATACGTCTCACATTTTGCTATTGTGAAAAGACGGAAATACGTTCGTTTGGAATTTAGCAGTTAGTTTTCAATATAATCTGCTGAAATATGCTGAAAGAATGCCGGCTCGGCTTAGAACGGCTACAATCATTGATCTGGTCGCCTGCTTGCGCAGTGGTTAGAGCGTCTGCTCTTAGAGCTACACAGTAAGGAGTTGCTCCTTACGTCGAGAGTTTGAATCCCACTTGTGCAACTTGGAGACCGGTCCTTCAAATCAAACCGTATAAACATGGGTCCTGTGTCGCAATAGGTGCTGGCACGACACAGACCCCTCCCTGCTCTATGGCCTTGAGTGCTGTGTAGAGGACAAAATTTGCAGCTCTCCATGGGCAGGTGGTGACGTCTTTATGAGTAAAAAATTATTGAGAGAGACATTAAACAATCAATCAGTCATCTTTATGATCTCTCTCAGTTTCACGCCCTTTAATCACTGTAAAAGAAAGAGATTTCAAGCACTTCGGCAATTTCGAGTTGCCAAAAATGCTATGGTATAACACGACAAAGAGCATGTTATTTAACCATGTTTTAGTAACCAAAAAAGCAGTTGTTCTCTAATTAGATACGTAAAAACAGTGGAAAGCAAATTCTTACTGGCAAATGTTAAATCTCATGGACAAATCTGATCAAAAATACTGAGAGACGACGATAAGGGTAAACAGGTCTGCTCTCACATGGGAAGCGAGAAACATACCACTAGACCACAGAATCGCTTTACATGGAGTCAAGTATATGCAGAAGTGAAGTCACATACATGTATATATTCATGTTCGGTATTGTCAAAATTTTACACAATCCATGGTGTTTGATTTATTTAGCCTTTATTAAACAGTTCTAATAGATGTAATAAGAAAATAAAGTCTGCTGAGAACCTGTTTTATACGCAATAACTCTCCTTATGCCCCTGTGCTAAAAATAGCGACATGTAATACTATAAATACTAATAAAACAAATGGGGCGGGGCTCTTTGAGAGGGGTGAGAGAGGTAATAGGGAGTTTTGGTATAAAATTACATTGCATAAGCTCAAAATCTTCTTGAAATACAGTGGATTCCATTTAATCGGATAGTGGTTAAACGAATATTTCGGCTAATCTGATACAATATCAGAGCACAAAACCATTTCTTATATATTTATTAATAATTTCACCTGATATTCTGATAGGAAAATATCGGATTTTCGTTTTATCTGATACAAAAATTTCGCCTATCATAGTGATTTTCATAATAATTGTCTTTTTCACACCTCTACCTTCTGTATGTAAATCCTTTGTTTATACAAGTTTGACACTTCCAGTCAAATTATGATAATGAGGGGATTAGTCACGGCTGAACGCACGCCAGCACCTTACCTGTGTTAGCAGTGGGCACAGTAGATCGATATGTTTTGATAACAATAGTGATGACCTGCTTGGGTGTTAATTTGATCATTGATAATTGGCTTGTGTGCAATTTTGTTCGGTGTGAAATTTTAATTATTGAACTGTTCAGTTTGTGTATGACACTTTGCATGGACATTAAATTAAAATTATCAGAATTAGACTTTCTGTTAAATGGTAGCGCTTGGTCATTTAGTTGAATATGTGTTCACTTTTAAGTGCAATTTTTAGACTTAAAATCACATGCACCCCATATAGATATACGTCTGAAAACAAATACAAATAAAGATGAAACAATAAACATTTTTTTTTATTTAATAATCAGCAATCCGGAAAAAAATGGTTTACGTAATATAGTCATGTATTCAATCAACTTCCGTTTTCCAAAATGGAGGCCATCAACGAATGGGATGAATGTAAACAGTTGCCTGGTGCTAAATAAATATATGAAGATGAAAATAAGTTTCATACTTCAATTAAAAAGAAATTATTCATACAAAATCATATTGAACTTGTTATTAAATTACTTGAAATAATTCATTTCCTTACTTGGTACATTCATCAAACGAAAACGAAAGTACAGGTACGTAATACAACCATGTTGAAATTGTTACTTATGTACTGTAGATCTGCCGTTTGTATGGCAAATATTGCAATCGGCTATTCCAATATTCGGCTATACGGATAAAACTATTCTGACAACCTGACTATCCGTTTAAACGGGACCCACTGTATTGCCCGGAAATGATAGTGTTACACACAGAGAGAATGTATAAATTTACGACCTGGAACGTTGACCTTTTGACCTCAAAATCAATAGGGGTCTTCATTAGGCCACAGGGAGTTGTTATGTAGAATTTCATTGCATTAGCTCAAACAGTTCTAGAGATATCGTGTGGAAACAAAAGTGTTATAACAGACAGAATTTGCTTATTTATGACCTTGACCTTCGACCTTTTGACCTCAAAATCGAAAGGGTTCTTCTTTAGTCCATAGGGAGTTGCTATGCTAAATTTCACTGCAAAAGCTCAAAGGGTTCTCGAGATATCATGTGGAAACGAAAGCGTTAGAGACAGACAGAAAGATGGACGGACGGACGGACAAACCCAAATTAATATCCCCCACTTTTCAAGCGGGGGACAAAAAATAGGGAGATTCAGCTTCAAAAGCGGTAGCAGGCAACGGTTAGCTAATAAGGTGCGGAATTATATTCATTATGTGTTCTCCTGTTTATCCGCCATCACAATAGCATGTAATAGTCTAGGAGAAACACTATATTTTGTAGAAAAGTGGTAGATTTTCGAATTAAAGCAGTAGGTGGGAGATGGAATGAAAAAGCAGTAGACTCCAGCCTAAATCAGTAGAGTTAACATGTATGGACTAACGCACAGGGATTAGTCCATTCACAGAGATATCTATGGAATTATTTAAGGAATTACTGTCTAGTTAGGAGACTATGCAAGGCCATCAACAGTAGTGGGAAACATGGGATAATTTGAAATAACAATATTAAGATAAATCAAAATACCATCTTAGTTACTTGATTTGAACTGCACGAGGCATTCGAAGTTATTTTCCATTGCCCCGCCCCATGACGTCAAATTTAACTATAAAAAAATAGTCCCATAAAACATGAAACAAATTGAATAATTGTTAAATTACTGTTGTCAAATACAGTAAAACTCGTTTAGTATGAACAGGGATATAGCGAATTCACAGATATAGCGAACGTTTTCTGGGTCCCCTGCAAAATTCTTAACAAATCTTTGTAAATTTTTACGGTTATAATGAACTCTGATATAACGAATTTTCGGATATAGCGAAGTGATTTTGAGTCCCGTTGAGGTT
Organism: Saccostrea cuccullata; assembly: GCF_032062105.1. NCBI lineage: Eukaryota > Metazoa > Mollusca > Bivalvia > Ostreida > Ostreidae > Saccostrea > Saccostrea cuccullata. The sequence continues at coordinate 184,348 of NW_026919274.1, forward strand.
AAATATAATGAAATTTACATCTTTTACAACGAACATTCAAAGATTATAAAAAATTTGATAAATTGAACTGACTTTGTCATAATAAAACCTTAGTTATCGAAGATATGTTTTGTAATATTTGCTTCCCTAACATATTTGGTAGTAATACCTGAAGGAAAACATGCATATTGCAAATTTGCTATAATGGTTATACGAATTCGTTATACGGATATGACGAATTACGGATATAGTGAATTAAATTCACAGGTCCCCAGGACTTCGCTATAACCGAATTTTACTGTATCAACAATTATGAAATAAACAACAAAAATATTTTAAGATAAGATCAAAGCAATCTTTTTAACATAAATTATATATGTGACCTAGATTTAGGTTGTCGGAAGCACAAACACATGTATAGGCCCAAGGCCACTTGTCCGCTACCATATTGAATGCAATGTTGCAGCTGATGAAATGGGAGTGGGTCAGGAAACCGATTTGTGTGGATGTTAAACTAGCAGAGGAAGTGAAGTTGCTTACGGATGTTAAAATAGCAAAGGAAGTTGAGTTGCTTACGAAGTCGGTTGGTAATGACTGAGGGCCGATGTCTGTATCAGATGATGGAGTCAGGAGTGTGGCTGTGCCAATTTCTCCACGTGCTCCAGATAGGCTGTTTACGGAAGTGGACTTCTCGCTGATAGTAGACAGCGTTGCGCTAGCGACTTGCTTTTGATCCGAAGATAATTCATTATTTATTTTGTTTGTAAAAAGATGTATTAGATCTAATTACTTAGTTAACAATTAAACAAACATCTATTTTTTTCTTCAGTGTATTTGTACTCAACTCATATACATGCAGGTTGACTTTTGACCTTCCAGTAGTATTTCAGTAGAGAAATAGACATACCACAGGTATTACCACGAAATTAGCAAGATGGAGTTTTGTAGTGTTTATCATAGAGAAAACAATTGGAAATTGAAATATTCAAATTTTACTGCCTAATTTTTTTATAGGAAAAAAACAGTAGAGGTACATGTATAATAATGCTATATGTAATGCTATATATAATCCGTTGTTTACAATATTCAACGAAATTAAATCCCACACGAAACTTTTTATGACTATATACTGAATAGGGTTACTTTCAAAACAACGAAATTAAATGCCCACGAAATTATTTTTGAAGACGAAACAACGAAATTTTATGCCCACGAAAATTTGTGCTTCTACAGTAATCCTAAGGAATACTATTATACATGGAAATTAAAATTTCGTAACCAGCAAATAAAAAGCGATTAACAGTAATCACAAATGCATATGGTTCAAAAAGTTGTAAGATGACTTAATATCGTATAAGTGGAAACTTTAGCGATTTGTCCTTAAGAACTGGTATTTAATTTTTAGCGTGATGTAATTTTAGCGATTTTAAAGTTCATTAAAGAACCTATTACAAATAAAACACAATAAATTTTTAGCGATATGTAATTTTAGCGATCTCAGAACCCTCGCTAAAAATGCCAAAATTAAATCCTCGCTAAAATTTCTACTTATACAGTATGCATCATTACCGAGGACAAAATTTTTTTTTTAAAAATGATTTCACTTACATTTTGAAGAATTATTGTCTGATTTTTGATTGGTGAAATTTATTGATAAATATTCATGCTGGAGTATTCCCAGGGAGTAGCTCTGATTTTTCAGGGAGTTGTCTTCATATGAAGGAAATAGTCTCCTCTCAGGGAAATAGACAATTTTATGTGGAATGCTATATTTCTGTTTAAAACATTTTTAAAACATAGTCAAATGTATACTCTTAATTTGTTTTTCAGGTATCCTGAAGCTCGTAGAATGAAAAGAAAAGTTATTTTTCACAGTGGGCCTACTAATAGTGGGAAGACCTATCATGCATTGAAGTCATTCATGAATGCTGAAAGTGGCGTGTATTGTGGACCACTTAGACTGCTAGCAGTGGAAGTATTTAACAAATGTAGAGAAAATGTGAGAAAATGATAAGTTGTTAATTTTCCATCATATTCCAAGCTTGTTTTCTTCTGGGCAACTCCTAGTTTTTAGCTCACCTGAACCGAAGGCTCAAGTGAGCTTTTCTGATCACATTTTGTCACTAATCCGTCTAGCTGTCCGTCTGTCTGTCCATCTGTAAACTTTTCACATGTTCGACTTCTTCTTAAGAACCACTGGGCCAATTTTGACCAAACTTGGTACAAAGCATCCTTTGGTGAAGGGGAATTTAAATTATTAAAATGAAGGGCCAAGTCCCCTCACAAGAGGAGATAATCAAGAAAAGACAAAAATAGGTTGGGATTATTAAAAAATCAGAAAAGCTGAAACTTATGTGAAAGCATCCTGGGGTAGTGTAGATTCTAAATTGTTCAAATCATGACCCCGGGGATAGAGCGGGGTCACGATGGGGAATCAAAGTTTTACATAGAAATATATAGGAAAAATCTTTTAAAATCTTCTTCTCAAGAACCACTGGGCCAGAAAAGGTGAAACTTATGTGGAAGCATCCTGGGGTAGTGTAGATTCTAAATTATACAAATCCTGACCCCCGGGGGTAGGGTGGGGCCACAATGCGGAATCAAAGTTTTACATAGAAATATATAGGAAAATCTTTAAAAGTCTTCTTCTCAAGAACCACTAGGCCAGAAAAGGTGAAACTTATGTGGAAGCATCCTTGGGTAGTGTAGATTCTAAATTATTCAAATCCTGACCCCCGGGGGTAGGGCGGGGCCACAATGTGGAATCAAAGTTTTACATTGAAATACATTGGAAAATCTTTGGAAATCTTCTTCTCAAGAACCACTGGGCCAGAAAAGCTGAAACTTACTGCACATTGAAGCACCCTGTGGCAGTGTAGATTTCAAAATGTCTAAATTATTATCAGTGGGGTAGGGTGAGGTTGCAATATGTATTAAAAGGGGGAAATCTGGTAAAGAACAGAAAGGTCAAAGCTTCTCTGGTGAGCGATGTGGCCCATGGGCCTCTTGTTTTTTTTAATTTCAGCTGGATCTTGGCTAAGCTAAAAATACAGTATTTGTCATTTCTTTTGAATTAATGAGTATTGCATGTGCATCACACATACTTTAAAACCATTTTTAAAAAGTTCAGAATTTGTAGGAGGTGCCCTGTGATTTGGTGACTGGAGAAGAGAGACAGTACCATTTTAGACCTGATAAGCCAGCAGCCCATATCTCCACAACAGTAGAGATGACCAGCACCACCACAGAATGTAAGGAATATCAACTCTTACCCTAATTACCCAGCAAAGGGCAAATATTTTTATCTAGTGGAAGTCTAAATAGAGTAATTTTGTCGCTAAGACTAAATGGGAGCATTTATTGTGTCAGCTGCAGAGCAGAGTGGCACCAGGGGATCACTTTACCCGGCATCTGTCTAGATTTCTATCCGTCTTTCACACCTTGAATCTCAAGAACTGTAAGAGATATGGACTTGATATTTTGCACATATCAAAAGTTTGGCATTATGATATTTGAAAATTGTTATGGTAACCGGCCTTATGACCCTTGACCTTGTCTTTTGGCCTACTTTACTAAAAAGTTAAAAGTGCCAATTTTTTTTGACATTTAAGAGATAATTCTGTGCAGTTTAGCATGTTCGCTGACTTCATAAAACATTATAAACAAGATGTGTTTGTGAAACACTATGCGCCCGGCGGCAACAAAGTTCTAACTAGATGCTGTCATGAGACAGTAATACCCGCACTAAGGTGTTTGCCTCTAAATACACGCTCCTACATTTTGATAGCAGAAACTTTCCAAGGAAAAAGTCAAAATAGATTCTATATAATTTACATGTACAGTGTATTCATCAAATTGAGTATGAAATTCTCCCTATGACCTATAACTCTGAACCTCTTATATTTATTTTACATGCTTAATTCATTATATACCAATTTGAATTCTATTAATGATGTAAATTAGATTTTGATAAATGTTGTGCTCATAATTGCTGAGGACCTTTTCAAATTTACTAATCCCCCCCCCCCCCTCTCGACATCACAATCACACAGCACATACGTTTTGGAATAGGCTAGATGGAACAGTTTTGTTAAAACATCGTTTGTTATGAATTAATTCTAAAATTTGCTCTTGTACTATACATGTTAACATGTAAATTTCTACATCACATCACGTTGCGTCACCCATTATATATTTTAATTTTTATATATTTCGGCACACAAACTGCATCTGATAAGGTCTCACGGCAGAAGGTTTGCCGAATGGAATAGCATTAAATGTAGCAGTGTCATGCTGCAGTCTGGTGTGCATTGGATTAATATTCATTTTGTTACTGCCAATACTGGTGTGGATCCAGAATTTTTTTTCGGGAGTAGGATACACATTTTTACAAGAAAAATACCAAACCTTAAACTTGGCTTAAATTTTGATCAGTAGGTGCTAGGGCTTTCATGCTTAACATGTACTGTATTCATTGTGAACTGTCAACAGGTTTAAATATGTTTGAGTCTCTTAGAGTTTGAACCACTTAAAAAAAAATTAACCTTGGCAATTAACTTTTCAACAGGTACTAGGGATTACTTATTTCACATGTGCATTCCTTGTGACAAGACTTTCTTCTGATATCAACAATTTGAACCCTTTGACCTTGACCTTTGAGTTTGACATATATTTGAGAAACTTCAACCTTCGCCATAGGCTTCCATACAGGGACATCAGTGTTTCACAAACACATCTTGTCTTCATTATTATTTGGTGCTGTCTCCATATGAGGGAAAAATTCCTGAGAGAGATGTTTCACAACAAACAAACAAATTACTAAAGAAAATATAAAACATGAATACATCACACATGCATATCTCTGCATGAAAAAAACAGCTTTTCAAATATTGCAACCATATTGTAACCCTTTCAAAACACTCATTTGACCCCCCGGGGCAAAATCAAAACTCCGAAACCTAACTCCACATCTACATGACCCCACCAACCATCTCCCAAAAGATGATTAGGCTGCTGAGTAAAATGTAAGAGAAGTATCAAGGGAAGACGGGCGATAATTCACCTGCTTTTACCTAGCATAAAAACGGCAAATATTTTTATCTGACCCCCCGGGGCAAAATCTAAATTCCGAAACATTACTGCACACCAACCATCTCCCAAAAGATGATTAGGCTACTGTGTAAAATGTAGAATGAGTTAAGGGAAGACGGGGCTTTTTGCATAAAAAACGTCATTTTTCGATTTTGTCCCCACACCGGGCAAAATCAAAATTGAAACCTTACTGCACATCTACATGACACCACCAATCATCCCCCAAAAGGTGATTAGGCTGTTGAATAAAATGAAAAGTTAGGGAAGACGGGACTTTTTGCATAAAAAACTTGTCTTTTGGCCTACTTTACTAAAAAATTAAAAGTGCCAATTTTTTTACTGCACATCTACATGACACCACCAACCATCTCCCAAAAGATGATTAAGCTACTGTGTAAAATGTAGGAACAAGATGTGTTTGAAGAAAAGTGTGACAGACGGACGGACGGACATGAGTAACACTTTCTTTAGAAAGTGCGGGTATAAAAAGCAGTTTTTAGCAAATAGGTCATAGTCAAGGTCACACGATCATTGTCCTTGGTTTCATTTGAAAGCACTTACATGTAATTAGTGGAGTATGCGTACCAGATATATAGTCTTTATCTCTTATGGTTCACAAATTGTGGCGAAAGTTCGAAAAAGCTACTTTTAGCATATACATTGTAGGTTAGAACTTAATTAGTGGAGTATGCATACTAAATATGAAGTGTCTATCTCATATGGTTAAAAAATTACGGTGAAAGTTCGAAAGGCTATTTTTAGCTTATAGTCACAGTCAAGGTCATAAGGTCATTAACCTTGGTGTCAGTTGAAAGTGCTTCATTAGTGGAGTATGTATACCAAATATGGAGTCTCTATCTCTCACGGTTCAAAAGTTATGGCGAAGGTTAAAGTTTGACAACAGACAGACAAACAGACAGACAGGACAAAAGAAATATACGCCCCGAAAAATTTCGGCACATAAAAATACCACTGTTACAATTCACTTGACCTTAACGTTTGATGTACTTTACAAAGAACAATTTAATTTAACCTTAGACTTTTGAATTTTGAGTGGCGGGTGTTAATAATTAACGTTTATACATGTTTATGAGCTCATAATACTGTTCTTTGATACTGTATGATATTCAGTAACCACACAAACTGATATATGAAAATTATGAAAACACATTGAGATCGGGATCTCACAATGAATCTTGTAAAGTGACAATTGGTGTAAAGACTTTGAAACAAGTTTTAACACATGTAAAATGATGAATATACATGTATCAACTTAATTATTCATATGAGGTTTGGAAATCATTTTTTTTTTGACTGACAGACTCTATCCCAGTATTATACTATGCATGAATGTTTTTTTGCACATTTATGAACTATCATGCTGACATGTTTTTTCTCTTTTGCATGAAATACTTTATATGCTAGTAGCATATGAATAGCTGACCACTCTTAAATCTATTTAATATGTAATGTGAAGCAGTCACCCATACAAGTGTTAAACAGGCTTGTCGATAATTCACCTGAAATCCACTGAAATAGAGTGGGAATCTACCGCTATCACTAGAAAAGCTAGGCAGTAGCAGTTTTTAATGTCTGCTATATTTACATCTTTAATAAAGAAGCTAAAAGCAGGCAACACATGTGTTCCTTGGAACCTTCTAGTTATAAAAGTGATAAGTATATAGATTCAGAACTTTTTTATCTCCACATTTTTACTTTTGTTTTTTTGAATTTGGAATCCATTTTTACATCAAACTATATATGAAAGATCTTAAAAAATCTTCTTCTCAATAACTACTGGGTCAGAAAAGCTGAAAATTATGTGAAAGCATCCTGGGATGGTGTAGATTCTAAATTGTTCAAATCATGACCCACGGGGTGGGGTGGGGCCACAATAGGGAACCCAGGTTTTACATTGAAATATATAGGAAACGTCTTTAAAAAAAAATCTTCTTCTCGGGAACTACTGGGCCAGAAAAGCTGAAACTTCTGCAAATTAAAGCATCCCAGGGTAGTGTAGATTTTAAATTGTTCAAATTATGACCCGTGGATTTACAATAGATAGTACAAGGTGGAAATTTGAACAGCAGACCTGCCAAGTGACCCGCATTCGGTCGGTCACACCTGCAAAACTGAGCTCTCACCCACCACTCATAATGACCAGCGGTGTGTTACTGTTTTCACCCGCAAAATCGATCATCCCCATTTTTTGACCCAACAAAATTTTTGTCCCTACAAGAAGGATTTGAGAAAATTCATTCTAAAATTTCCGATATATGTTTTATTAAACGGGATATGAATATCATACTTATTTATTCAATGCACACAGATTAGTATCTTTGTTTACTTAAAACATGCCAATGTATTAATTAGCCACAGGAAATCATTTCTAGCTTGAATGCTTTTATCTGCTTATTAGGTCACCTGAGTAACTCAGGTGACCAATTGCTATCCATTTTCGTCCGTTGTCGTGCGTCGTGTGCCGTGTGTTAACATTTGAACATTTTCAGCTTCTTCTCTGAAACCACTGATCAGAACCAATTTCAGCCAAATTTGGTATACAGCATCTATGGGTGAAGGGGAACAAAATTTATGAATTTTATGGTCCCCACCCCCTGGGGCCTGAGGGGTGGGACCAAAACCACTAAAATTATTGCAATCTTTAAAAATCTTCTTCCTTACTCCTGGACATCAAGCAGGCAAACTGTTAGCATGAATGTAATGAGTATTGAGTCCTCTACCAAAATTGTGAAATTCATGGCCCCAGGGTCAGGGGTTCTAGTGCTAGGGTGGGGCTATATAGATTATATAGTGAAAATGCATTATTTCTTTGAAAATCTTCTTCTCTGCTCCTTGGTATTAAGTAATCTAACTAAGTACATAGTTATGATGAGCAAGAGTGCCTCTTCCAAAATTTTGAATTTTATGGCCCCAGGGTCAGGTGTTCCGGTGTTAGGGCGGGGCTCTATTGATCATATAGTGAAAATGCACGAATTCTTTGAAAATCTTCTCTGCTCCTGGGTATTAAATAAACTAAGTACATAGTTATGATGAGCAAGAGTGCCTCTTCCAAAATTGTGAATTTTATGGCCCCAGGGTCAGGGGTCCTGGTGTTGGGGTGGGGCTCTATTGATTATATAGTGAAAATGTGCTTATTATATGAAAATCTTCTCTGCTTCTTGGTTTTAGATAAACTAAGTACATAGTTATGATACCCAAGAGTGCCTCTTCCAAAAAAGTGAATTTTATGACCCCAGGGTCAGGGGCTCTGGTGTTAGGGTGATTATTGATTATATAGTGAAAATACATTAATTCTTTGAAAATCTTTTCCTTTGCTCCTGGGTTTTATTCCAATGATCCAAATATATTTATTTATAATGAAGGCACATCTAGCAAAATGGTTATTTTTTATGCCCCCCTGGGTCAGGGGAGGGGGGTGTTTACATAGTCTGAAAATAAGTTAATGCTTTGAAATCCTCTCTTTGGTATTAATCAACCATTTTATGATAAAATTTGCAAAATTTTGAAATATATGGCCCCAGGGTCAGTTGTTCCTTTGGGGTGAGGTGCACAACTGGTTATAAAGTGGAGGTGCATTTTCTCCTTGTTACTCTGATCTACCTCTGGGTATTAAGTAAATAGAGTAAGCATGCTAAGTTTATATTTATGATCAGCAATGGTGCCTCTTTCAAAATTGTGAATTGTGAATTTCATGGCCTCTGATTTAAAACATTAACCGAATTTAATTGTTTGAAAGTTGTTACACAATACTAAGGTGATCTATAAGGCCTGTGGGCCTGTTGTATTGAAATTATTGTTAATTTTATTGGTTAAAATAACATGATATTATATATTAATTATTAAGCTGAAGCAACAAAGTCTCAAGTGAGGTATATAATGAATTTCTCCCCCTACCTCCCAAAATGTATTGTACGTTTTATTTCTTTGTTAAATGCTTATGACAAGGGAATAGGATTTGAAGTTTTTGTTTGGGGTGTTAGGTATCCTTCATAATTTATTTTGTAATATTTGATTCATTCAAATTTTATGTGTGCGTGTTTGTGATAAAATTAATAATAGGAAATTCAATGGCACATATTTCTTACCCCCCCCCCCCCCCTGCAATTTTTCAGTATTTCTTTCAATATAATGTCTAATTAAAAATTTCTAATTTTGTAAATTATTAAAAATTAATCATTGTAGAATTTAACAAATGTTTCCCAGAAACTTTATATATTTTAAAAAATTTGCAAAAATTCTCTTGAACTGAAGATTCCATTTTTCACCAATTTTAATATGTGTCTTGATCAAACATTATGTTGTTTAATTAACCCTAGTAATGCTATATATAATACAAAGTGAAAAGGCTGTGAGCTGAATATTTTTGCCTAGTTTTGAAAGAAAAAGAGGTGGTTTGTTTAAATCAAATTTATTTAGTAACAATAATAGTAATATAGACATATTATACATCAAAATGTTCAGCAGACTTTTAGCTTCTATTTCAAACATGTTATAATACAATATATTTGTATATATACAGCTGTACAGGTAATCTCCAGGTAGATACAGGTAAAAACATAAAAAAAAATAGATTTTAAAAGAGAAATATTATTTTTTAAATCAAATCAATCAATATTTTATGAGAAATTAATAAATTAATAATTAATTGATAATTTTCTTCATTCAATTACAGAACAGGTAGATGTATTTTTCAACAGGTATAATCCATTTCAACAACCAATGAAAACGACTGAATAACTTTAAATATGCAGCTAATTAAATACATATAAATAAATAAATAACTTATAACATATAACATGAATAATACAATAAATACATAATATGTCATGATAAATAGATTTGGATTTGGATTTAATGTATCCACACATAATTTTCACACCTAACAGGTAATAATTATATACATGTATATATATTTTGGTAATCTTCAGGTAAATACAGGTAAAAACATAAAGAAATAGATTTTAGAAGAGAAATATCATTTTTTAAATCAAATCAATCAATATTTCATTAGAAATTTATAAACTGATTAATTACAGATAAATAAATAAATAAATAAATAAATAAATAAATAAATAAATAAATAAGTAGATAACTTATAACAGATAACATGAATAATACAATGAACACATAAAATGTCATAAGAAAAAGGACAGGAAAGGAATCTAGTTATCAATGTGCCTTGTGCATTGATCCCTGTTTCAAACTTTAAATAACTTATAACAGATAACATGAATAATACAATGAACACATAAAATGTCATAATAAATAAATTCTTTGGATGGATTTGTATCCGCACATAATTTTCACATCTGAACTGAAATCTACTCGTCCACCATCACACGCATCTTGTATGCAGCTATGTAGTCTTTATGTGTGTGAAAAAGTTTGAAGCAGGGGTCAACGCACAAGGCAGTCAGACACTTGTCACACTGATAGCTAGATTCCTTTCCTGCTCTTTTCCTTTTTTCACCAATTGATTCGAGCCTCTGCCTCTCTGCCACCGAGCACACGACACAAGCACGGGTAATATTTTTCTTTAAGCCTGTTCCAACGATCTTCATGGGGAAGTGCTGCCCCTGCAGTCTCATGATGGGTTCTGCTGCAGTGCTAGGCCTCCCCACAGGCTTTGTACACATTCCTGGGACACATGCTCTATTAACGGACTGCACAAGTTCGGTTACAAGTTGTTTTCGGAAAACTCTGTGAAGCATAGGTTTCCTTGGAGTTAGGGTCTTGTAGCACAGGTAAGCATTCAAAGTAGCTAGAGAAATCACATGGAAAATCACGCGCTTCCACCACTTCAGGGTCCTGGCATTGAAAGTAGCGTAAGAAACCATTTGATCAGACCGATCTACGCCTCCCATATACTTGTTGTACGCATTAACGATAGCAGGATTTTCGATGGGTGTTCCTGTTCGTGGTGCCACTCTTCCACAGGGGGCTTTTGCAGCTTCCTCGATGGTAGATAACAGGTAAACAACTTTACGGTCATGGTACTTCACAAGAACAAGTTCATCATTACACATACTGAACATGTTACCTTTGTCCACCTTTTTGTCCTTTATTCGCTGTGGAATTCCCTTCCGATTAACCCGTAATGTTCCAGTGGCACCACACCCGAGCACAAACAAGTCTGTGTAAAGCTGTGGTGAACTATAATAATTGTCCATGTACAAAATGTAACCTTGTCCAAAGTATCCTCGCATCATGTCCATAACTAAGTCGTATGTAGCCCCATTTGCACTAGCAGGTGTCTCCGATTTCCCAGTATAAAGTTTGAAACGTAAACAATACCCAGTCACTGCATCACACAACATGTAGGCCTTGATCCCATACTTCTTGGGTTTGTCTGGATTGTACACACGAAAAGACAGATTTCCTCGCCACGGTACCATCCCTTCATCCAAAGACAGATGTTGGTGTGGACGAAACACAGTCCCGAATGAAGAAATAATGTTTTTGTAAAGGGATCCGAGTTTGTATAGAGGGTTGTAACCCGCGTTTCCTCGACGTACCTGTGCGCTGTTATCTGCCAAATGAAAGAAGCACATGAGGAGCCAAAACCTGTCCCTTGGCATTAATGACGGAAAAAACGGTGTGGTATTCACCTCCGATGTCGTCCAATACTCGGAAATGTCCAGCTGAACTACTAAACCCATCGCAATCGTCATTGCGATAAACACCTTCATTTCATCCAGTGTGGTTTTGACCCAGTTACGAAATCGGGAAGAAGGCTTGAGGTTTCCCTCATTTCGTTGTAGATACTGCTCCGCATAGCGATTAGTTTCGTCTGCCATAGTCTGGAAATCATCATCCTTGATGAATAGGTTGAAAAAATCAAGTGGCGAACGTTGATCATCTGGCATTTCAACATTTAGTCCAGGGACGCCTGTGAAGCCCATGTCGGTGCGAGGTCGGTCACCATCTTGCCAGTTTGCCATGAAATTATTAGGATTAGCGTTGTCTTCTTCATCGGAGCTGTCGGCCAGATCATCAGACTCAAATCCTTCAAATTCTTCGTCACTTTCATCGTCGTTAAATAACTCGTTGAAGAAGTTTTCATGTTGTGGTAAGAACGCCGCCATTTTGGGTCACCCATAAATAAACTCGCAACTACACACTTGTTTTAAATAACAACCAATCAGATTTTAGCTACGTCACTGAGCTAGTTTTAACCCCAAACGTATTACCAAATAAGGAAAAGGTTTTTATTAGACTTTATTTCCATTGGATGTTTAAAAATACGTTATAAAAATATGCTAATGAACAATATGTCGTAACCCGGAATATTCCGGGTTCAGCTCACAGCACATGCATTCGAAACCCGGAATATTCCGGGTTCAGCATTACCAGGGTTAATTAACTAAATAATGTGAATCTTACTATTTATCTGAAATGTTCCTATACAAGCAAAAGTAGCCTGTACTGAGTACAAATTAAGTCTGCAATAAAATGTAACATATACATGCATGTGTTTGCATTGATGCCTAAAAATTAGGGACCATATTGTTACTCCAACCTTGAAAAATGTCGTCGCACGCTATGACCCAACATTTCAATTCTGAATGTTGGGTCATGACCCCCCACAGCATCACATTTGGTTGTCAGGTATTAAACAGCATGGTCAAAGCTACTCAGGTGAGCAATGTGGTCCATGGGCCTGTTGTTTAACATTTATTTCCCAGAGTTATTAAAGGTGACATGTAGGGCAGCTACCTGGGATGGGGCTCTAACTAAGCTCCTTCTATAACAATACATTATAATAAGCCAGACAGCACCTTGCAGGATGCTCTATTGTTAGGTCACCTGAGTCACTCAGGTGACCTATTGCTCTCCGTTTTCCTCCATGTCATTAGTCTGTTGTGTGTTAACATATGAACATTTTCAGCTTCTTCTCTGCAACCCCTCAACCAATTTCAACTAATTTTGCCATACATAAAGCATTTTTGGAGGAAGGGAAATAAAAAATGTGAATTTCATGGTCCCTACCCCCCTGGGGCCTGAGGGGTGGGACCAAAACCACTAAAACCATTAAATTTAGTGCAATATTTAAAAATCTTCTTTACTCCTGGACATTAAGCAGTCAAACTGTTGGTATGCATGCCAAAAGCATTGAGTCCTCTTGAGGACTTCTGGGGCTCGTTTCTCAAAAAAGCCTACGACCAGGCTTAAGCTTAGTCCGTACTAAATCAGTGACTAAACCCGGAAGTCAGACTACGTTGCGTTTCGCAAAAAGGCGGAGACTTAGTCGAGACTAAATTTTGGTTTAAATTTAGGCCTGCTCATGAGTAGGCGTAAGTTCTTAGTCTGTACACAACTTGGGAAAATCAAGTGTTTTAATCATAAAGAGTTAAAAAAAGTAAATATTTTATACTTATGCGATATAAAACCTATTCATATACATGCACATAATTATATGATATGCGAAAAATCATGAAAATTAATAAACATATACACGTAATATTATGTAGACAAGTAGAGATGCAAACTTTTTTCCGCAAAAGGTGGGATGAACTAAAAATTTGTGATCAAGAATTTTGAATTCTAGTTGGGTAGAAATTTAAGAAGTGTCAGATTTTATTTTTTAAAAATGTAAGCAGACGTTGTGGGATGGGGGGGGGGGGGGCTGCAACCCTCCCGTTTTTTATACGCCCGTCTTAAGACGGGACGTATTATGTTATATTCTTCATGTCCGTCTGTCCGTCCGTCCGTCTGTCCATTCCTGTCCGGCTCATAACTTCAATACTATTAGGCCTAGGATTATCAAACTTTGTCAACTGATACTTCTTGGGTAGATGGTGTGTCACGCACAAAAAGTAGGTCGCTTTGACCTTTAATTAAGGTGTTATGGCCAAATATGGAAAAATCCTGTCCAGCTCATAACTAGTAAACTATTAGACCTAGAACTATCAAACTTGGCAAATGTATACATCTTGGGTAGAAGGTGTGTCACGACCTATTTCAAGGTCACTGTGACCTTTAATTTAAGTGAAATTTTTTTTAAAACTAAGTCTTTTAAATTTTGAATTTCATAATCCTAAAAAAAATGTAAAAAGGAGTATATATGACAAGAGCCAGTTTTGGCCCCCTAAAAATCAACATTTTAGAATGACACTCAGATATGTTTTAATTATATTTATTTTGTAGAAGAGATTATATCAGAAAAATTTCCAATATATTTTTCACATTTATATGCACTCACACTATCTGTATGTGACATGAGAAATAATGCTATTTTTGCTATCTAACAAAAAAGCCAAAAATATGCCTTTTTCTTGATGTTTTTTCTTATGGGAAACATAGAGCGCAGTGTAGAACATACACAATTTTTCTGTCACTAATTAGTATTGAATAGATACATCTTTGGTAAAAATATAAATATTGTTCTAGGATGCGCTCTATATTTTCTGAAAGAAAAACTGCTTGAAAATAAGCAGTTTTATACAAAATATGCTAAAATGGCGGGAAAACGTGATTTTTATGATGTCATATTTCTAATATAACGGCATTTTGATCAAAATGAAAATGACCAATAAATATCGCATATATAGCTATACAAATTAAAGCTATATATAAAGTAAAATTAAGATATCCATTTTAAGGGGCAAATTAAGACACTTACCATATATCGCTCTTTATTTGTATCCTTATTAAAAAAGTGTTAAATCAAGAAAATACTTATTTTTTTCAGCATATACTTGACAGCAATCTATAACAAATATAATGTATGTTAGAGAAATTCCATGTCTCCCATGAGTGTAATTATCAAGCACTGGTCAAGAGGTTTGATAACAGAAAATTGCATGTCATATTAGAGAGAAATTAATGAGTTTAGTGTAAGGAGCTAACTGGAGAGCATCGGTGTTATCAATATCCCTTTGGGAATTGGGCAGATGGGTAAGCCTGTTGGATTAAAGATAGCCTTTGTTGGCTAGCCTAAGTTTTAAAATGGTTTTGATGAAAAGTAATTAACACTAATTTGATATTGCATAATAAACTAATCTGATATTATATAATATTATTAATTTAAAAAATTAATTTCATAGGGGTGGAATCAGCATGTCCATTTTCCATAGAAATCGCATATTAAAACCTTTCTGACATTAAGTTTAAAAAAAAAATCATTGAGTATTTTTATGTTTTAAAAATATTTTATGGTAGATAGTGCAGATTCATTCATCTATGGTAATGAGTAGACAAGCATCCAGTCAAAGATTAATTACTGAGTTCAATTTAGGAAGGCGAGCTAGCATCTTCTTATCTGTATCCTTTGGGAATTAGACAGAACTGCTGGTCAGTTTAAATAGCATATGTCATTTGATGGCCAGCCTTTTATTTTCAAAATTAATTTGGTATAGATTAAGTTGTTAAGACTAATTTGATATTGTTTAATATTATGGGCATTTGACAAGGTCTAATACAACCAGTATAGAAATCGATCAATGATGTAATTTGTTATAATTAATGCATACACCAAAGGGGATGGATAAACAAATATTCTAAGGAATAGAAAAAATCATGGAAATTTTAGAATCAAGGTTTACATGATTTTCTTGCACTCTAAACTGTTTTAAGTTAATTGTAATTTTTTGACGGGCGTATCATGCTGTGGCGTGGCACTTTATTTTTTATTGCAAAAAGGTGTATAATTTATGGGCTGACGCCCACTTTCAGCATTTTTATTCTCTGCTGAATATTTTGGTCACTCAATTACTTAACCTCCCCCCCCCCCTTCTCCCCATCCCCATTCACTTTTTAAAATCGATGCCAGGTCCCGGATAATTTTTTTAATGAATAATGTTTCATTAAACCCTCAAACAATATTCATTTTTAAAAATATATTTTAGATAATGAGAAATATTCTATGCCATCAACCAAGTCAATGCTTCTTTAATTTTCCCCTTTAATTATTTAAATATGATATTAATAAAACATAAAAATTTGAATTTGTAAAATGTTCGAGTATTATACTTAAAGTATTCTGTTCATAAGACTGTTCACTCATTGTCAAGAGGTGAGAAGTGTAGATGGGTTACTTGTTTTTTCTTAATGGCTTGCAAAAGCTTGATAGTTTTAAATCGAATTCTTGGGCCTAAAATAAAAATTAGTTTGTTTGCAGTTGCCTATTGACCCACTGAAAATGCACCCTACCCAAACTTTTTTTTTAGCCATTTTGTAATTTTTTTTTTTTTTTCCCCCATTTTTTTTAGAATATTGAAACTGTTTCATTTTCAATTTTGACATTTGTTTTTATCAATCAGAGGTTTATAACAAGAGTTGAGCTTATTCATATTCATAGGCCTATGAAAAGCTCTATTATTTGTTATCTAACAAAAATCTGAAACATTTTTTTCCAAAAAAAAAAGAATGCCTACCTACTCTCTCGGCTTCACGGTCGTGCATTCTGGGAAAACTGCTATAGATAGACCGTACGATAACAATTTCGTTGTATCATGTTGTAGCATTAAATAACTATGTTTATTGTGTAGCTTACACTTTAAAGATAACTACATATTTGTAATACTTCAAATTTTACGGGTTTTTCTCTGATGGAAAAGCCCGGGTCATTATCTGATTGTCCTAAACAAAGACAAGGGAGGTTTTTTTTTTTACATCTTAGCACCACCAAAGATAGACTCTAATTTCTTATTGGTCAATTCAGTCAATCTTACATTTCCCAGAAACAAGAATTGACACTGAAAATAATGAATAAATCCATTATTCATATAAAAAAAATTCATGATGTGTATGGTTTTTAACCTAACATTTCTTGACAAAGATGACCCAAAGGACCATGCAAGCTACTTCGCATCTTCACATTCAGAACTCTGGATTTCTTTATACAACATACACTTTGAGCTAGTTTCTAGATTCCTTTTAACTCCCCTGTATTTTCTTTGCTACATTGCCAAGAAAGTGTATTCGTAATCCAGCTACCATAATTTTGGGATTATAGTTTGATGGGGTATAAAGGTCGAAAGTCTCATTTTCAGCCTTAATTTTTGAAAAATCCTAAGATAGGATGAACTTACTATATAGGACGAGGCTTTGTTTCCCGTTTTCTAAAGATTCTTACGCAGATACAACGTATCAGAACAGGTAAACCCCTAAAATTACCGGGGTTATTCCGTGACATGAACGTATCAAGAAAATAAACATGTACTTTAATGAGTACAGCATTTAAATAAAGTTTTTTTAAAAAATGTAGTTAAAACTTCTTTGAACTGTGTTACTACTTATTTTTCTGCACCTTGCCTGTTCAATGCCTCCGTAGTTTCACACTGTTGTTAAATCAGAGGCATAAATAACAAGTAAATATGTTATTATTTTACAGCTATAATTCGGGAAATACCCGAGACCAAAGAATAGTAATTCCAATTTCAGAACAACTTGGGACACATTCCTAATAAATTTTATTCAGGCATTATTTACCAGTGGACGACAATTACTTCGATGTCCGCCATTTTTAGGTCACCTGAGTAACTCAGGTGACCTATTGCTATCCGTTTTTGTCCGTCGTCGTGTGTCGTGTGTCGCGCGTCGTGTGTTAACATTTGAACATTTTCAGCTTCTTCTCTGGAACCACTTAACCAATTTCAACCAAATTTGGTATACAGCATCTATGGGTGAAGGGGAACAAAAATTGTGAATTTTATGGTCCCCGCCCCCCTGGGGCCTGAGGGGTGGGGCCAAAACCACTAAAATTATTGCAATCTTTAAAAATCTTCTTCTTTACTCCTGGACATCAAGCAGGCAAACTGTTGGCATGAATGTAATGAGCATTGAGTCCTCTACTTAAATTGTGAAATTCATGGCCCCAGGGTCAGGGGTTCTAGTGCTAGGGCGGGGCTATATAGATTATATAGTGAAAATGCATGATTTCTTTGAAAATCTTCCTCTCTGCTCCTGGGTATTAAATAAACTAACCAAGCACATAGTTATGATGAGCAAGAGTGCCTCTTCCAAAATTGTGAATTTTATGGCCCCAGGGTCAGGGGTTCTGGTGTTAGGGCGGGGCCCTATTGATTATATAGTGAAAATGCATTAATTCTTTGAAAATCTTCTTCTCTGCTCCTGGGTATTAAATAAACTATGTAAGTAAATAGTTATGTTGATCAAGAGTGCCTCATCCAAAATTGTGAATTTTATGACCCCAGGG
Organism: Saccostrea cuccullata; assembly: GCF_032062105.1. Classification (NCBI taxonomy): domain Eukaryota; kingdom Metazoa; phylum Mollusca; class Bivalvia; order Ostreida; family Ostreidae; genus Saccostrea; species Saccostrea cuccullata. The sequence goes on from NW_026919274.1 coordinate 202,598, forward strand.
TCAGGGGTTCTGGTGTTAGGGCGGGGCTCATTTGATCATATAGTGAAAATGCATTTATTCTTTGAAAATCTTCTTCTCTGCTTCTGGGTATTAAATAAACTATGTAAGTAAATAGTTATGTTGATCAAGAGTGCCTCATCCAAAATTGTGAATTTTATGACCCAGGGTCAGGGGTTCTGGTGTTAGGGTGGGGCTCTATTGGTTATATAGTGAAAATGCATTTATTCTTTGAAAATCTTTTGTTTGCTCCTGTGTTTTATGCCAATGATCCAAAAATATATATTCCTGATGAAGAAAGGTGCACCTAGCAAAATGGTTATTTTTTATGCCCCCCGCCCCTTCCCTGGGTCGGGGTGAGGGGGGTACTAAGTCTGAACATAAATTAATGCTTTGAAATTTGCTCTTTGGTGTTAATCAACCATTTTATGATAAAATTTGCAAAATTTTGAAATATGTGGCCCCAGGATTAGTGGTTCCTTTGGGATGAGGTGCACAACTGATTATAAAGTGGAAGTGCATTTTCTCTTAATATTACTCTGATCTACCTCTGGGTATTAAGTAAATAGAGTAAGCATGCTAAGTCTATAATTATTGTAAGCAATGGTACCTCTTTCAAAATTGTGAATTGCAAATTCCATGGCCTCTGGTTTAAAACATGAACCAAATCTAATTGTTTGAAAGTTGTTGCACAATACTCAGGTGACCTATAAGGCCCTTGGGCCTCTTGTTATTTTTCTTCTCCGGGGATTTGCTAAAACACGTAAATGACCATTGAATGTATATATCAAAAATAGTGTAAAGAATTGAAATCATATTAACACTCTGTAAGTTTAATTTACAAATTTAATTGAGGGTACATTCACAATTTGACTATCAACATGAATTTCACGGCTTTGTTTGTTCAATGATGTGTAACACTAATACCCTATAACGGTACGTGGGTTTCTTAATCATGCCCCACAGGCATTTAAACTAACACAGGTTTTAACACCTTTGCGTACACAGTGTAAATCCCTTTATCTGTCAGACAATTAAAATTCTGTTAGAAGCCAATCTTTGTATACCGGTAATTCAATGTACTTCTTGTGTACGAAGCTTTTAATAAACCTTATTATATTAGTTAAAATTATTTTACATTTAAATAAACATAAGACAATAAAAAATATTTAATATACTATTTCAATTTATTGCTACTAATAAATGGTAAAAACACTACAGTTGTGATGTGAAAATTTTCCGTATTTTAAATTTTGATACGGTTGCAGTTTTACTTTTAATACATGATCGCAACTTCCTAACTTCACAAGATGGATACCGCATGATGTTAATGGCCAATAACTGATGAGTTATTTAATACATGAAGCAATGTTTTCCTTTGTCATCAACGGATAATTAATGGAATTTATTATGTAAGAAAGCTATAGTATAAATATTTTATTGTTTACTGGGGCATTAATTTTTTTGCGAAAAATAATCAAAAAAAGTTACGAATTTGCTTTGAAATTGGTGTAAATTTTACTGATTAGGGGGCATTTTTTCGTAAACTTGAGCCTCAAATATAAGGTCAAATTCTGTATATTGGGCGACCCCAACAGTTCTGAGAAAAAAGTATCGACCTATATTCCGTAAATTACAGTACAGTGGAGCCTCATTTATCTGGACGCTTTGGTTCCCAGTTAATTTGTCCAGATATGTGAAGCGTCCGGATATCTGAATTACCAGTCAAACAAGATAAATAAGGTTTTAAAAATTCTGTGCCGATGAAAAGTCGTCCGGACACTGAAGCATCCGGATATGTGGTGTCCGGATATCTGAAGGTCCACTGTAATACAATGCCTCAATCGGCATCTTCTCCATATTATATAGAGTTTCCCCCTCTCCAGTAAAGGTCATAAATGTTCTGTTGAGCCAAAACTCCAATAGGTCAATAGACAGCATATAGAGAAGCATCCGGATATCTGGTGTCCGGATATCTGAAGGTCCACTGTAATACAATGCCTCAATCGGCATCTTCTCCATATTATATAGAATTTACCCCTCTCCAGTAAAGGTCATAACCCTTGCAGAATATTCCTGAGATGTCCTAAGAAATCCTAAGACAATCTTAAGATTTATTCCTCGGATATCTTGAAAAAATCCTAGGATTATTCCTAAGATTTCCTGAGATGTTTTTGGAACAGGAATTCCTGGGATTTCCTTGGACAGTCCCAATTCAGGGGTTCTAGAAAAATCCCAGGAATCAAAACACCAAGACTTCCCAGGATATCCCAGGAAAATCCCAACACTTAAAATGTCCTAGGAAATCAGGAATTCCTAGGATTTCCTAGGATATCCTAGCTTCCTAGGACATCTTTTTTTTTTAAAAAAAAATCATACATAGCAACAAAGCAGAATTATAAGATCTCTGAAAAAAATTTAATGAATGTATGCATTATAAAAATTCATGGCCCCACAGAAAAAATAATACATAAAATAATTTTTAAAAGATGCTGATGGTATCTGATACAACAAATTCTTTACAATTTTACTGCTGTAAAATTATAGTGCAGTTATGATTCAACATCATGATTTACACACAAGGGCAGGGTTGCAAATAACCACTCGCCCACTCGCAAATGCGAGTAAATTTTCCTGTGGGCGACCAGCTCTTGAGAATATTATCGCCCACATGGCGAGTAAGAATTTTATCGGACTTTTTGCAGAATCAGATCGTAGTTTGGTTTAACTATTCAATGTACTTTCGTTTTCATATCACAGGCGGATTTTTCTGTGTTTGATCATTCAGCTGATTCCATTTTTCAAATATTAATTGTAGCTTTATTTGAGATACAAAATATGTCAATCTAGTCAACGTTTACCTTAAATTTAAAGAGTAATCATTATTGTAACAAGAATCCCCCCATTCTTTTTCTGCCGCTAATGGCAGCCATGTTGGGTGTCCACTGTAAATATAACACCTGGTTAATTCAGTCCAGGTATGTTTGGCTCCTTTATTTATGAAAAAAAACGACATACCGACCCTTGGTTATTTGGGAATGTTACAAGAATCAAATATTTTTTAAGCCTAATTCAAAATACATGCCCTGAAACAACTTAAACCAAAAGAAACAAAATTGAATTGAATGATAACATGGAATTTCATACATTTAGTTGTGTAAAAGTCTGCAGGAAAAATTTGAAAAGAAATATTGAAATAATATGGCCATAAAGTATTTTTCTCTTATGTTTTCATATGAAAAGATTTTTTACAAAGTGAAAAAAAAATTGTGGGCCCCATAAAATCAATGTGGGCTAGTAAAATTTGTGAAGTTGGGGGCCCACATGGCCCCTAAGGTTTAAATGTTATTTGCAACCCTGAAGGGGGGAAACAGATTGTCTTATTTTCAAACTATGTTGATATATTCTGAAGCAGCTCTCATAGAATATTTATGATATACATGTACAATGACAAATATTAATAACAATAAAAAAAATATTTAAATCAACAACCTAGTGTAGAGAGTAGGGGTGAGGGTTCGTCACTTCTGAAGAATTCTGTACAATAAAAGATTCAGATACCAAACAAAACTAATTCATAACACCCCCCCCCCCCCCCCCATAAAAAAAACAAAAACAGTATGCACCTGGTGGCAACAAAGTTTGAAAAAAAACCAAAAACATATAGGTCAAAGTCACAAGGTCATTAACCTTGATGTAATTTGAAAGAACTTAATTAGTGGAGTATAGATACTCATTATAAAATCTCTACCTCTTATGGTTCAAAAGTAAAAGATTCAATAAGGCTATATTTTAGCATAACGATGACAGTCAAGGTCATTGGTCTTGGTCTCATTTGAAAGTGGAGTAAGCATACCCAATATGAAGTATCTATATCTCTCATGATTCAAAAGTTATGGCAAAAGGTAAATTGGCAATAGACAGATAAACAGACAGGCAAAAACAATATGTGCCCCCGAAAGAGGCCTTGACCTCTGACCATTTCACTTCAAAATATATAAGGGTAATATTTAATTTATAAACAATATTAAATTTGTATTGATGATTAATCATGTTCTGCAGTGGGATCGTCAAAATGAGTTATAATATAAAATGTCATTGCAATATCTGATGGCTTTTTGGAAATGTTAAGAGAACGAAGTGTTACAGACAGACAGATTGACAAACAGAAAGATAAACAGACCCAAATTAATACCCCCCCCCTGCACCTCGTCAATCCAATATAAGTCGCCCAGCTTTAGTTGATCACTGATGTATCTTCTTTAGCTGTACATTTTTCTTCTTCATCGCCAGTGGCCTAGTTGCAGATCGTGAAGCCTTGTTTGCTTTTTCTTCACTCGACATTTCACTTGTCTTTGCTAAAATAAAATTATACTTAATGTATTCCATTGTTTAGTCTAAATATGTAATTATTTCTAAGGGATGAAAATCAAACTTGTAAAATTTAGTAGCCAAAGATGCTACGTGTACCAAGCTTTCAGATTCTACCAGTCCATAAAAATATGTGTTTGCCCAAGTAAGATGAACATTTATTCACACTTGCATAAGGAATAAGGTATGTTAGTCAATTGCATACATGACGTGATTTACAAATGATGTCATATTAATCTTACTGAATAGCCTTTTTGTAGAAAATAAAATTTTAATTCGCAATAGTTAACCACTTTACCACAGCTGTCGTATGAAGTCAATTTACTTGGCATTAAAATACTGTGAATTAAACTCTCCGTGTGAACAGAACATTAAAATCATACATTAACATTATTTGAACAGCTTACCTTTCTCGGCAATATTCTCCTTGTTGTAATTTGCTTCTTTTCCCTTAGTCCGAGTTAAACAGTCTGCAAAGTTATCAATAAAATTTTTTATAAGACGTGTATATATTTGTTCTTTTGTAATCTAGCTGAAATTAATTTTAATGATGGCTGTCATTGATATTTCTTGCTGATTTTTTCATTTTTCTGTTCTAAATTTTGCGAATATTATCTTATGAGTTCTACGACATCTGCGTCAGTTTTCCCAACTTAATATAAGTTACAGAGATTGAAATGTACCATAAACTTTCATAGACGACTTTCACATTTACAAAAGTTATTCCCCTTTGCGGTAGAGCTGGGTATCGCGACTGAAAAATTGTATCGCGATATATTGCAATATTATATTTTGTATTGCAATATATCACAATATAATTTTTTTTAATAAATTTTGCTTTTCATCAATGTCAAATGAAAACACAAACTCAAATTACATGTACCGGTATTCTCGAGTTGATATTGCAACTGCCTGGTCGCGTTGTGTCGACGCAAGTGGCAAGCTAAGTTTTTTATGGCACAACTTGACGAATCAAGTTGTAATATGCAGATTCGGCTTTAACATGAAGAGGTTTCATGTAACAGTTGTCTTTTCGTTTCTGACAGAGAGATGTCTCTCGTTTCTGATCACACTTCACGTCGCTTGCCGCCATATTTTACCTTGTAAAGGGCAAATAACTCTATTTATAACAATTTATAGCATATCGAACCCGAACCGGTATTCACAAAGAACTACCGCGATACGTATTGTGAAGAAAAAAATCGGGATACACCGGTTAACCGGTAATATCGCACAGCACTACTTTGCGGGGTCAATCCAGGGTAAACCAGCGTAAGACACTGTTTCCCCTCTATTACCTTACCAATTTTATGGGTCAGTATCTCAGAAATATAGTATGTATGAATTTGTTCATTACGTTTTTAAAGTTGCCCCATATTCTGGCAATACAGTTACAGACCGATATTGTAAGATATAAATGTCTGAAAATAAAAATATTTCCAGGTAACTTACAAAGGACAAAGTGGGAAAAATGAGTGTTACGCCGACAACCGGAGATAACTCTTAAGAATGTGAAATCCGTCTATTCTTTCAAGTTTACAAAAGAAAATTTTAAAAAAGATTACAAGATACCTGAAACTTTCTCTTCATTTGTTAGTCTCAATGGGACTTTCCAGTCTCATAATCCTTGCCAGGCTTCAAGGTTCTAGCTACTAGAAGATAACAATGCAATGAAGGCTTTATTTAAGAGTATAATTCCAAAATTTACACCATGTCAAAACATTCAATGCAAATTTAACAGTAACTGATAATAAATATTTGTTTATAAGTCTTCTGCTTACTAAATTTTAACATGTAAAACCTGGAAATATTTCACTGGGTATGTACGTTTGGTCTTCATGGACTAGACTGAATCACAGTATGCCCAAAAACCTTTTACACATATTCAAATCGTTTCTTGTTTCAATATTGAAATATTATACAACACATCACATGCACTAAATTATTAAACAATATTTGTGTGTTTAAATACATATTACAAGGAACCACTCGCCACTTACCCACTGGCCTGTGGCCATGATATCTACACTTCTTCCAACATTCCCTTTACTGCACTCCTAGCGAAACCAAGATTTTTGGGAAAGAGAACATGGTTTATGTGAAGAATTAGAGTCAATCTTGGGCGTAAGTTGTGCATTTCATTACAATTCACCAGTCTCTCTAAACATTGCCGCTCCTTGAACTCCTATTTTGCGCTTCTCGATGAAGTCTCGCGAGAGGATGATACAGGACGGTGTAAAGTTATTTCGTGTCACACCAAGAAAATGCGGTTTGTTTATTCTTGCAAATAATTTGTGATTAATGTGAATTTACGTTTTTTTTTTTTTTACAAAAAGAAAATATATTTTGGCGAATATTTTCTGACAAATTAATATTCAAAGCTGAGTTGACAGTAAAATATATTTTATACACCGGGAACTAATTGATCGAAGATCACTTTATTGTACCACCTCTCGGAAGTTCGCGCGAGAGAATGCTGCAGACACGGTGTAGGGGTATTTTGTACACCTTTAAGAAATATCCCGACATTTTCCCGAGAATCTTGTTAAAAAAAACACGTAAGTTATTATCAGTGACAAACGACCCGAATATTAGAAAAATAAAATATAAATATCCTTGATCAACCAATTCTACCAACAGAAAGTGTTACAGAAGAAAATATTTTCGAAGAACCACGATGATACATTTAGGTCAAGAACAATTTGCATGGAAACCGTCCAAACACAAATATGGCGGATCGTGAAGTTGTCACATTGTGCTGTAAACAACGACTTTTCTTCGCATCTACAAGCCTGTCACGATGTCTGTAAGTATCTTATTGCTAAGTGATGAATGAAAATTAGTATATCTGGCGATAAAACCTATAGGGAAAGCGCATTTTTATCGTATTTAATAGTTATGTTACGACTCGAATTTGGTCAAAACCTTTGAAAAGTTTTTTTTTGATCTCTGTTTATGTGGATAAAATTTTCAGGAAACTCTATTAGTTTTACTGCGTATTATAGGTTTTTCTCGTTAAATAAAAGCAATACTCAATATCAAAAACATGAGGAATAGATAGTTTTCGATTGACCAAGAGTTACTTCCCGTTGGTCGCCATACTGGAGGTCCAAACGCTCATATTCCTTCATTGTTCAACCAATTTAAAATTTTTATATTTGCTATTCTGAATTAGAAATCATTATTTTTCTGAAGTATATAAATTTTTGGAAGCCTCCTTTATTTAAAAAAAATTATTTGATAAAGATTTTCCACCAAATATTTCTGCTATAGTTTCTTAAACTTGGTAAGACAAAGAGGGAAAATCACTGAGTCGACCTCCAATATGGCGGCCAACGGGAGGTAACTTTCTTTAAATTCAGGCCTATCGAAAACTATCTATTATATTCTCAAACTCAATACAACACGATTCTAACCCAACAAAATTTGAAATACCAAGCTTTTTAAGTCAGAAAGTGACGAAAGTATGATGTCACAGACCAAGTCATGCTTCTTGAGTATGCTGTTTATGTAGTATTTAAATTTGTGTAGTGTACTCTTCTTTCAATGACTCAATATTTACTTTTCTTTTGTATAGTATCTCTGGCAGTTATGGGTGAATACACATAAAAATCATACAGATTTGGATGAAGATGTTAAAGATAGTAAAGTCAAAGACAGTTTGATGAACCAAATGACACTGATAAAGAAGAAGATACCAAAAAAAAGATACTTCTAGCCAGGCATGTGACTTTGAAGCTGATAGTTTAGTGGTAACCACCTGAGTGATATATAACCTGTATGCAGGTGATGACGGTATAGGAGAGCCATTTCTTATAACGTGCTCTGAGGAAAATATGTTTTTATTTTGTCGAAATGAAATGCGAAGTGAAAAATTAAATTGACAGATGAAGACAAGTATATACTGACAAAACGTCAGAAATACTCAAGCTGTAGAAAGTCAATTAGGAAGTGTCATTAATATTCTAAAATGGTATAAGATGACGGCTATCGAGTTAAATCTTCTGTTGAATAAACTAATGTACATGAAACAAAATTCATATATTGAATTTAATTAGAAGAAATATAATTGATCGTACTACTTTTTAAGATGAATTTCCGTGACACACTTTCAGGAATATTTTATAGAGCATAGTAACCTTGCCGTTTTTAAATTAAATGAATTTTTTTTAATGTAGACATTTAGTATACTTCAAACTATATACGTTTTTTGTATTTTTTGCTTAATGACGTACATCACAATCAATATATACATCAATCTAAATAGCTTGCTACAAGCCTGTAGAAAAGTTTTTCAAAGTGGAAAGGGGGGAGGCTCCGGGCTCCAGTAAATTCTGACTACGGGTTCATTTATCGTTGTAAACCACGGCCAAAATGTACGATACTCTCTTACTCCGGACCGTGTCTTGAGACGAGGGGGTTTGTCTAGCTGAGCGACATGTCCAATACATATTCCGTACGAATCCAAAAGAAGTTATTATATTATAATATAGGTTCCGTAACCAAAGCTTAAGATAATACGAGAATTTAACATTGATTTTGTGCTATCATATTACTGTCACCCAAAGTACACATCATTTGCAGGCCCCTGAAAAGCAATTTCAGTTGGGGGGTACAGCCACATATGTTCTGACCATGCATTGTAGAATTTGTTAACGATGGGGTAACCTGCGTCACCTTTCAGAGTCTACAGTGGACTCGTCCAAAGATGCTTTGTCGGCGACTGTAAAAAGTTACCTGAGATTCCTACGCAAAAGAAAGCGCGAAATCTCTGTATAGAAACTGTTGCGGCTGCGGAGCTTCACTCATTGTTCATTCGCCATACAATAGAATCCGACAATTAACACTTAATATCTTTGAATATACAGATGTTTTCAAGATAAACTTCATTTTTGTTTCTAGAAATCTTTTTATCTACAAAAATAATATAGTTTTGTGTTTTTAAATTGAGTAAATCGATGACCTAGCATCGTTTTAGATAACTCAAGCCCCTCTAGGGCTTGAGTAAAAATTTACCACGTCATCCTTCTGCATGTATGGTCTTCTGAATTCAAAGCCATTTGAAAACCAACTTTAAGAGGAACACTTTATTTTCAGTGAAACATTCTGGAAAATATTACTTCTACATAGAAAGAAAAAGTTGTATTAATACTTGATGTTGTATTGCAAGATGGCCAAGTTTGTAAGACCAGTGCTTTGGAAAAAAAAACTATGCTTGCACTCAGTTTCCCATGAAAGAAGCAATCTAAAGATTAAGTGTAGAATTTAATTCTAATGGATAAAAATCAACTCAGAAATGTGTGATTTGAAAATGGTGAAATATTGTTTGTCTGTAAACAATTTTTTCTTTAAAACATATTACATGTATAACTCCTCCCTGACAGCATCAATATTTCAGAAAGTATTTAATTTAAAAAATAGTTCTAGGGTCAGTGTCTTTCTATGTATCTAGTATAATATGTAATGATTGAAAATTATTCATTTTATGATTTTCTTGATATTATACATTAAAACTTTAAAAGTAATAAAATTTCCTGTCATTCTGTTTTAACATTTATTAACATGTACAAGTTTGTAAAGTTTAATTTGTCTTTTTTACAAAAGTCCCAACATTAAGTCAAAAGTCTTAGGAAATGGGATTGTCATAAAAATGATTAATTCCTGGCTTTACAATGAAATGTCCTGGCAAGATTTGGATTTGAAATGTTTAACAAAGAAGTCCTGGGAGATCCTAGGATGTCCTGAAATCAAATCCCAGGATTGTTACTCCTAGGATTTCCTCAAATCAGATTGTGAGGAAATCTTAGGAATTCTTAGGACATCTTAGGAATTCCTGAGAAGCATTTTCAAGTCAAGAATAATTTCTGCAAGGGAAATGTTCTGTTGAGCCAAAACTCCAATAGGTCAACACCCCCCCCTCCCCCTCCCCCCCGGTTTCTTTGCCTATGTGTCTATAAAATACACTTCAAAACAATTATAACAATTATAACTTTATCACTCGTGAAAAACGGTATTTACGATCAATTTAAATGATGTACAGTGAGTTAAATGTATGAAACATTCATATTAAATACTTGTTAGCTCACCTGAGCCGAAGGCTCAAGTGAGCTTTTCTGATCACATTTTGTCCGTCGTCCGTCCGTCTGTCCGTCCGTCTGTAAACTTTTCACATTTTCGACTTCTTCTAAAGAACCAATGGGCCAATTTTAACTAAACTTGGTACAAAGCATTCTTGGGTGAAGGGGAGTTTAAATTTTTAAAATGAAGGGCCAAGTCCCCTTACAAAGGGAGATAATCAAGAAAAGACAAAAATAGGGTGGGGTCTCTAAAAAATCTTCTTCTCAAGAACCATTGGGCCAGGAAAGCTGAAACTTATGTGGAAGCATCCTTGGGTAGTGTAGATATTAAATTGTTAAAATCATGACCCCTGGGGGTCGGGTGGGGCCACAATAGAGAATCCAAGTTTTACATAGAAATATATAGAACAAATCTTTAAAAATCTTCTTCTCAAGAACCACTGGGCCAGGAAAGCTGAAACTTATGTGGAAGCATCCTTGGGTAGTGTAGGTATTAAATTGTTAAAATCATGACCCCCGGGGGTAGGGCGGGGCCACAATAGGGAATCCAAGTTTTACATAGAAATATATAGAACAAATCTTTAAAAATCTTCTTCTCAAGAACCACTGGGCCAGGAAAGCTGAAACTTATGTGGAAGCATCCTTGGGTAGTGTAGGTATTAAATTGTTAAAATCATGACCTCCGGGGGTAGGGCGGGGCCACAATAGGGATATCCAAGTTTTACATAGAAATATATAGAACAAATCTTTAAAAATCTTCTTCTCAAGAACCACTGGGCCAGGAAAGCTGAAACTTATGTGGAAGCATCCTTGGGTAGTGTAGATATTAAATTATTAAAATCATGACCCCTGGGGGTAAGGCGGGGCCACAATAGGGAATCCAAGTTTTACATAGAAAAATATAGAACAAATCTTTAAAAATCTTCTTCTCAAGAACCACTTGGCCAGGAAAACTGAAACTTATGTGGAAGCACCTTGGGTAGTGTAGATATTAAATTGTTAAAATCATGACCCCCAGGGGTAGGGCGGGGCCACAATAGGGAATCCAAGTTTTACATAGAAATAGATAGAACAAATCTTTAAAAATCTTCTTCTCAAGAACCACTGGGCCAGGAAAGCTGAAACTTATGTGGAAGCATCCTTTGGTAGTGTAGATATTAAATTGTTAAAATCATGACCCCTGGGGGTAGGGCGGGGCCACAAAAGGCAATTCCAATTTTTACATAGAAAAATATAGAACAAATCTTTAAAAATCTTCTTCTCAAGAACCACTGGGCCAGGAAAGCTGAAACTTATGTGGAAGCATCCTTGGGTAGTGTAGATTCTAAAGTTTTAAAATAGAAAAGGGAAAGGGGTTGTTGGGCATGATAGGTATAGCAAGAGGGGGAATCTGGTAAAGATCTGCATCACCCAAGTTACTCAGGTGAGCGATGTGGCCCATGGGCCTCTTGTTTAATTGTAAGAGTCCATATTTTTACGTATCCATGAATTCACAGTCCATATTTCACACCGTGGTAAACTTGTTCATTTACCAAACATGAAAGTGTAGGATTTACCAAACATGAAATACAGTAAAACTCGGTTATAGCGAAGTCCTAGGGACCTGTGAATTTAATTCGTTATATCCGTAATTCGGTATAACCGTATAACAAATTCGTAAAACCATATAAAGCGAATTCGCAATATGCATGTTTTCCTTCAAGTATTACTACCAAATATGTCAGGGAAGCAAATATTACAAAACATACATAGATAAGGTTTTATTGTGAATTGAATTATATATATACAATTCCATGAACAAAAATAAGTCAGTTAAATTTATCAAATTTTGAGATCTTTGAAAGTTCGTTATAAAAGATGTAAATTTCATTATATTTAACTTCAACAGGACCCAAAATCAGTTCGCTATATTCGTAAATTCGTTATATCAGACTTTGTTATAACCGTAAATTTTTAAAAGGATTTGTTAAGAATTTTGCAGGGGACCCAGAAACACTTCGCTATATTCGTGAATTCGCTATATCCGTGTTCATACTAAACGTGTTTTACTGTAATAGGAAATACCAAACATCATTTTATGGTACACTTGGTAATGTTTACAGTTCAAATATAATGGCTGTAAGAGAAATCATGTACAAATAATGATTACAAACTATACACATATGTAGGTGGGGGGGGGTCTCAAAACACAATTATTTCACAGTTATTTTGTTTCAGAAAATATAGTCCACAGGCATCACCCACAAAAATTTTGAGATAAGTGATTTTTCATTGTATTTTGCACAACATATCCAAATATTAAAGTGGGCAATGGCTGTGGACACTATTTTCTAAGGGAAATTCCCCGTGAAATGGGTCATTTTGAGGCTTTTTGTCCCCCGCTTGAAAAGTGGGGGATATTAATTTGGGTTTGTCCGTCCGTCCGTCCGTCCGTCTTTCTGTCTGTCTGTAACGCTTTCGTTTCCACACGATATCTCGAGAACCCTTTGAGCTTTTGCAATGAAATTTAGCATAGCAACTCCCTATGGACGAAAGAAGACCCCTATTGATTTTGAGGTCAAAAGGTCAAAGGTCAAGGTCATAAATAAGCAAATTCTGTCTGTTAAAACACTTTCGTTTCCACACGATATCTCTAGAACCATTTGAGCTATCGCAATGAAATTTTACATAACAACTCCCTGTGGCCTAAAAAGACCCCTATTGATTTTGAGGTCAAAAGGTCAAAGTTCAAGGTCGTAAATTTATACATTCTGTCTGTATGTAAAACTATCATTTCCGGGCGATATTTCAAGAAGATTTTGAGCTTATGCAATGTAATTTTATACCAAAACTCCTAGGACGTCTCTCGCCCCTCTCAAAGTGCCCCGCCCCGTTTGTTTTATTAGTATTTATAGTATTACATGTCGCTATTTTTAGTGCAGGGGCATGAGGAGAGTTATTGCGTATAAAACAGGTTCTCGGCGGACATTATGTTCTTACTACATCTATTAGAACTGTTTAATAAAGGCTAAATAAATCAAACACCATGGATTGTGTAAAATTTTGAGAATACCGAACATGAAAACATGAATATATACATGTATTTGACTTCAATTCTCTATATACTTCACGGCGCGTAAAGCGATTCCGTGGTCTTGTGGTTATGTCTCTCGCTTCAAATGTGAGAGGTCCCGGGATCGAATCTCGGTCGATCCTTTCTTTTTTTTTTTTTTTTTTTTTAAATACTTTTTTTTTTTTTACTAAATGATAGTATTCAGCATGTGAAATGAAAAATTATGAGGTTATAAAATCATCATTACAGTGTGATAAACATTCCATATAAAAAATCTTCTATACACATAATAAAGAATAAGCAATCAAATCTTTATATGCATATTGACATACATGTATTTTATTTGCTTCAGTATACATGTATACATTTAATAATTCTACAAATTCAGTCAGGGGGAGCCGACTTTTTCCCTAAGCGGGGGACACGAATTCTCTGAATTAGCTTGTTCTGTTTGAAATAGAGAAATGCATCAAATTAATGACATCATATTCTCAGAATGGTACTCCTTCATGTCATATTCTTTCCTGATCTTTCACAGTCATAAACTCAACTAATATTTAAGCCAAAACGTTTTGAAAACATCTAATTTTTAGGGCACAATAAAGCTAAAACCATATTTTCTTCTTTGAATTTCATGGCCCCAAGGTCAGGGGATGTGGTGTTAGAGTGGGGCTCTTTTGATATTATAGTGAAAAAGCATTAATTCTTTGAAAATCTTTTTCTTTGCTCCATTGTATTAAACAAACTAACTACATACAACTACATAGTTATTATGAGGAAGGTCCATTCTTCCAGAATTTTAATTTTCAAGGCCCGTGGATCAGGGGTACATTTACCATAGGGGGGGGGGGCTGTACATGTAATTATATACTGAAAATGAATGAATGCCTTGAAATCTGCTCCTTGATATTAATCAAACATTTTGGTTTGATTACGGGGTTTCTGTAGGGTGGGGCACTACTGATTGTTGCTGAATATTACTGATTAGTTGAAAGGCATTTTTTTGTTCCCCTACTCTGCCTATGGGTATTTAGTAACCAAACTAAGCATTCTTAGTTTATAGCTATGATGAGCAATGGTTCCTCTTTCAAAATTGAGAAATTCATGGCCTCTGGTCTAAAACATGAACGTAATTCAATTGTTGGAAAGTTGTTGCATGATGCTCAGGTGACCTATAAGGCCCACTGGCCTCTTGTTTAAGTACAGTCACACATAATCATATAATTCAATGCACTGTTAAATTGATTAAGTAATTTAAAAAACAGTGACTGTACATGGATTTTATGGTCATTGGAAATGAAGTATGTATTGGGATGGTTGCCGTGTTACAGAGCTACAGAACATGACTGTATACACACTTGAAGGTGTTCTTTATTCTATTATAGATGATGTGGCCGTAATTGATGAGATTCAAATGTTGAGAGACCAGGAGAGAGGAGGGGCGTGGACTCGGGTCCTTCTGGGGTTGTGTGCCAGAGAAATCCATCTCTGTGGAGAGGAGGCAGCCATTAGTCTCGTACAGAAGATTGTCGGTACTACAGGCGATACATTAGAGGTATACATACTTAGTACAGTGGTGGCCAAAATCATCAAAATTGAAATATTCAACAATACATTGCAAATTAAGCAACCAAATTGTTCATATACAGTAATATTGTTATGAATTCTAAGTGAAAATTGTGAAATTTATGACCCTTGTGTCTCAAATTCAGGCTTACTAGGATACTGTAAAAGTGGTTATTTACATGTGGGGTAAATTTACACTACTTAAGCGCTATGCTTAGAATTGCATAAAATACCCCTGTGCGTATAGTCACAAAAATTTTAAAGTTCTTGAATAATGATAAACAATTATTTTTACTTAATATATTGTTAGGCCGGTCGAACCAGTCGTATATTAATCATGGTATTAAATGCACGTGAGTATATACAGTATCTCAAACAGTGATGCATCTTCGTATTAAATATTTTACAGCAAAGTCACGCAATTGAAGATTCAAAACATGCTCATTATCATGATTGTATGTACGTGTACGTCACTCTTAATTTCAAATAAATTATTCCAAAATGTTAAATAAACACACAACCACTACAAACATACCTATTAAATTAATTGTCAACACTCTTCATGCAGACACAGATCTTTTAAGTTTGAACTTGTGTAAATAATTGCAGTACAGCATACATCAGTTGTTCAAACCTCAGAGCTTTTGACTGACAGGTTCAGATCACCGTCATGGCCTGACTTCATGGCGTCAGGCTGTATAGGATTGATATTTGAAAAGTCCGAAACTAATAGATCATACCCAGAGAGCTAGATTTTGTGCAAGCTGATTTACATTGGAATTTTTTACTTGCATTTTAAAAGAAACAGTTTTCAGAAAAAAATAATGATATTACTGATGCAAAATACTGTAGTGTTTACTTCCTTTAATCTTTTTGCATGGAACAATTATTCCATTGGCATGTTATTCACCCTTTCAACATGTCCGTGTATCCTTTTTCTGCATTTCTATACTACTGGATCAATCCATTTATATTCTACGAAAGGGGTGAATCGCTCTTTTTGCGCCAAATGTCACAGTAAGCTATTCCTTGGATTGTTCTGTTGTGTGAATGGGTGTGCTAACGTCTATGGAATAAAATAAAGTTTGTCATTTTATCCTCCTTCTTATACTTCAGAAATTCTATCTACAAATTTTATCTCATTCTTTTAAGTAACATACCATATATATTTTAGTATATGGACATGCAACACTAAAGAGATGATTTTTTTTTCTAATTTGTTTCCCGATCCCATGGTTTGTTTACTACATAAATGGATTAGTCCAAAAATAAACAACGCAGTTCAACAAGTCATGGAACATTTGTATCAACGTTTCAGATGCACACAAAAGAAAATAAACCAGTACAAATTATTGGATTTGTTCTTTCTACAAAGACCTAAATATTGAATTTTGTTATTTCATTCTCAATATATGATAGTGGCACAACCCCCCCCCCCCCTCCTCTTTAAGAAAAAAACATTAATGAACACACATAACTACCGGTACTGTTTATTTCAGTGGAATAAATACACTCTGGCAAAATGTGTATTTCTAATTATATCTCCATTGTTTAAAATGTTTACAATGCATGATTTCTTATAACAGATTTTATAGATATTATATAACAGGTGTAATGTAGCTTACAATTTAGATCCAAGGGCAGATCCACTTGCAGACCCATATAATAGGTGTAATGTAGCTTTCAATTTAGATCCAAGGGCAGATCACTCCACTTGCAGACCCCCCCCCCCAGAATAACAAGTCTTTAGTATGCAGTGTAAAGATGATTCCTCTGTAAGTTAAATAAAATCAAGGATTTCATTTACACAAGGTTTTCAGAATATAAAGTAAGAACATATTTTTAACCCACAAAAGTATAGCTCAAAAGGTTTATCACTCCTCATGCAGATATTGATTGATTTAGTCAGGCAAGCTTTTTAAAAAGCTGTTACTTGTATTTATTTATAATTAACAATCAAAGGAACATGCACCTATCAATGACCAGTATAAATTCATTTCAGTTTTGTTTGGAATTAGGCCATAATAAATAAATTGCTAGATTCTCATCCGAATTTTTTTAAAAATTGAGGTGGGCGGGCGGCTTTTATTTTAAATTTTTTATACCCCCCGCAAACGAAGTTTGGGGGGGTATATATGAATCACCTTGTCCGTCTGCCCAGCTGTCCGTCTGTCTGTGCAATCGTGTCCGGTCCATATCTTTCTTACAGAGGGACATTAGAATCTACTACTCCACACAAAGATTGCCCATGACCTAGGGGTGTGTCATGACCTTGACCCAAGGTCATTTGGGGAACTTTAAGGTCACTGGAAGAAAAATTTCATAATTCGTGTCTGGTCCATATCTTTCTTATGAATAAACTTGGTAGGTTCTCATTTCACACAAAGATTGCCTATGACCCAAGGGTGTGTGTTGACCTTGACCCAAGGTCATTTGGGGAAGTTCAAGGTCACTGGAAGAAAAATGTCATAATTCGTGTCCGGTCCATATCTTTCTTATGAATAAACTTGGTAGGTTCTCATTTCACACAAAGATTGCCTATGACCCAAGGGTGTGTCATGACCTTGCCCCAAGGTAATTTGGGGAAGTTCAAGGTCACTGGAAGAAAAATTTCACAATTCGTGTCTGGTCCATATCTTTCTTATGAAGAAATTTGGTAGGTTCTCATTTCACAGAAAGATTGCCCATGACCCAAGGGTGTGTCATGACCTTGACCCAAGGTCATTTGGGGAATTTCAAGTTCACTGGAAGAAAAATTTCATAATTCATGTTCGGTCCATATCTTTCTTATGGATTAACTTGGTAGGTTCTCATTTCACACAAAGATAGCCCATGACCCAAGGGTGTGTCATGACCTTGACCCAAGGTCATTTGAGGAGGTTTAAGGTCACTGGAAGAAAAATTTCATAATTTGTGTCCGGTTCATATCTTTCTGATGGATAAACTTGGTAGGTTCTCATTTCACACAAAGATAGCCCATGACCCAAGGGTGTTTCATGACCTTGACCCAAGGTCATTTGGGGAAGGTCAAGGTCACTGGAAGAAAAAAATCATAATTCTTGTCCTGTCGATATCTTTCTTATGGATAAACTTGGTAGGTTGTCATTTAACACAAAGATTGCCCATGACCCAAGGGTGTGTCATGACCCTGACCCAAGGTCATTTGGGGAACTTCAACATCACTGGAAGAAAAAATTCATAACTCATGTGTGATACATATCTTTATTATGGAAAAACTTACTTCTGAAAAACCCAGCGGGGGGTATTTTGTCCCGTTTGGACAGTTCTAGTTATTTTTTAAATTTTACAGATTTTTTATTGACCTGGTCAATTGGTGTAATTTTATCTACAATACCCGAATAAAAGTCATATTAAAGGTTCAATTATCTCTTACTTCACATCACCAATCTTTTTCAACCAGTGACCCTTGTTTAAAATATATATGCATGTATTACAGCAATTACCATCTTTTCAGCTGTCAAAATCATGTGGACTTTCGCGGGATTTAAAACGAAAGTAGAATGGTAGATGAATACCGATCTCTATCAGAATTAAGACAAAGAAAAAGAGAAGTAAAAAAAATCGAGGCGGGGGTATAAAATCGGGGCGGGCGGGGATGAGATCTAGGAATATTTTTATTATGGCTTTATATGTAATTTATTTTTTTCTTATTCTTGTGTGTAAACTACTCGACCTTTTCAAAGGGGAACAACTCAATGTTAGTAACCATGACCACATAATTTTTTTCCCGGTAACTGGTGCGACCGCGTATTTTTCACCAAGGCATAATGTTTGACAGTCACAAATGCGTACTTGACAACCAGTGTAAATTACCACTTTTAGTATCGATTTACATTGAAAATGTATTGTATTTTATAAAAGTCTCATTTACTCATGGACATCAACCATGCAAACTGTTGGTATGATTATGAGTACTCTTCTATACAGTTTGAATATAGCTACATTATTTTTTTGATATTTCAGGTAAAGCGCTATGAACGTTTAACAAAACTGAGGTTTGACACCAAACCTATAGGTATGATTCTTATGTAATTTTTATAGCAGTTTATAGGCCTTTTAACTAATTTTTCAAGTTGCACATATGGTAAAAAAACATTTCATAGATAAAGATTTATAGGTACATGAAATTATAAAAAAAAGATTATAATTTAAATATGCATACCTTAAATTAAATCATTAGAAAGTTTAATCATTAATAATTGATTTGTAAGATGTTGACAGTGTGTTTTCCAACTAAAAGCTGATTTATGAGATAACGTTAATAGCATTGTTACAACGCACTTTGAAAAATGACACTTTGAAAAAAATTTTCTAAAAGCTAATGCACTTTTAAAAAAAATAATTTTTTTTCAAACGTTAATAGCATTGTTACAACGCACTTTGAAAAAAATTTTGGGACCAAGCTAATGCACTTTTAAAAAAAATAATTTTTTTTCAAAGTGCGTTAATATCGACCATATTAACGCACTTTGAAAAAAATGTAAAGATTGATCAATGTTTCTTCAAATAATAGGTATGATAAAAAACAGATTCTGGTTTGATAATTTTTTCATGATAAAGTCACAGTAGGACCTGCAGCTGAGATATTGACGTTTTAAATATTTAAGGTTTTGATAAAATAAAAGGGAAAATTAAAGGGTCTTGAAAAAAAAGAGTGACAATTGTTTAAGTTCATTAATTCGTTTCTTCTTTTTTTTAATTCTAGTCTTTGATAAGTAGATGTAAAGGTGTATGGGGGGCACTAACAGAGGACAGCTTCAAGCAACTTAGCATTTATCATAATAAAAAGGGGCCAATTTGATTGTTCAAAACTATGAAAATTCTTTCTCTCTCATACGTTTTACTGTACTTAAAAATTTCTTGTTTTCATCTGTTTTAATTAACTCATTTATTATTGAAAGTTTTCAACGTCATACCAGTTAGGTAAATACATAAGTATATGAATGCTTTGAGTATAGCATAGACATCGAGACTTGGCGAAGGGCCAGGGGAGGAAATGGGGGGCTAAGCCCCCAACTTATTTTGGAAAGATATATACATCGTATAAGCATTGAAAATGCAGCGTACCCTTTTTAGGTTTATTGCTCCCCTCCCCCGTTTGTTACCGACACCTATGTATTGGAAAGATAAAGATTTGGACTGAGGGATCTTATACCCGTCTTCTTCTCTTTTCGACAGGAGTAAATCAATTCATTTTTGAGGTTAGGGTTAGGCTTAGTTTTTTGAAAGATAAATAGTAAGTAAAATAACAAATAAAATCTTTCCGTGACTAAAATATGATTTTTTTTCAAAGTGCGTTAAGTGTCTCCATGGTAAAATATATTGATGTAGAATCTTAATGCACTTTGAAAAATTTTTTCAAAGTGCTTTGAGTTGGTTCCAAATTTAACGCACTTTGAAAAATTTTTTCAAAGTGCGTTGATATTGTCCCAATTTTAACGCACTTTGAAAAATTTTTTCAAAGTGCGTAATTTTTTCAAAGTGCGTTGCCACATAGCATATAGGCTGCTTTAGCATTGGTATTGTTTTGTACACAAAAGGGTTCCTTACACAAAAGTGTTGACTAAAAGAAGGAGAATGTCCTCACTCTACATGAAATGATGGGATCAAATGAATAGTAAATGGACTACATTCAAGATTTTAAACTCTCTTTAACGATTTTTATGAAGAAGAAAATATAATGTCTTGTTTTTTGCGTGTGCATTTTTGTGCTTCTTATATAAATATAAAGAACAAGTCTCAATAAGGCATTATCTGTGGTCCCTGGTTACTCGTCAAATTTTAAACTTTCATTAAGACACTTAAAAAGTAAATTTTATTATTCTCTTATGTCTTTAGTATATGCGCCAACGTTTAAAAATATAAAAAAATTGCAATAGACAACACGCCAAGCTGTGTTTTGAAGGTGGGGTCCTTTGATTTTCATGAATATCAAAAGAAATGTGTGACAGGTACCCACTTCACAGCTTTCGTAAACATCGAGCGCAGATTTGTTCAAAGTCGAGATCAAAATATGATGTGTATATTATATTTCTACAACTTACTTGAAAATATCTTTGTTGAACAACCTTGCGCTCTATATTTTCTACTGAAAAGTTTCATGATTTTGAATCTGTTTGGTGAGTACATTTACATAGGATTAACCTCTTGTTGACCTGCTAAGAATAGATATGCCACATGATTCCATGCCGTCACAGGTGAATACCTCTGGAAAGCGTGTTTTCTGTAAGAAGCGACACGTGTAGCTCGTATTGGAAATGTGCAGTCACCAGATTTCAGTTTTTAAAATTCAAAACAAGGTTCTCTATAGACTACCACTTATGTTAACTGATGATTTTCCGGGACATATCTTAATTCTCATGAATGTAATCGCAATTATCCTGGGCATTGCAAATAGCACACGAATCAAAATACGAGTAGATAGATTTACGTATTACATAACTACACTTTTAATCAATTTCTTGCAAAAAAAGAAATAAACAAGCCAAAAATGCCAAAGATGTAACAATTTCTTCATATTTATTCAGTCTAAACAAAATTAATTAATGCACTATTATACTGACCATTTCAATTTTCAAACAAATCAATCTTACACTCTTGCCACGTTTTGGGGTGCATATAAACTCGGAAAAACTTCGAATGCATTAATGCAATGAAGAAAATGACTACTGAGTTTGAATTTCATTTACCAATCTTGTGATATTTATTATAAGAGAAAATCCTTGTGAAGTATAATAAATCCCCCTTAATAATTTTTTATACATTTTACTTTATGTAATTCAATTAAATGACAAAATCGACAAAACTGCATACCTGTATTTTTTTTCATTTTCTACTGCGCAATGAGGCTGATATTTCTCATAGCAGGCATAAATAATAATTATGTTTCTATTATTCCAACAACTGTTTTGAAGTGTTTATATATATGTATATTACATGTATTTGTGAACGTCATGTATTAATCAATAATCGATAAGTAAATCGGAATATTCATTGCAAAAGTTAGAGTGAATTTAAGAAATAAATAATAAATACATGTCAAGCAGGTAGTATCAGGGGGTAGTGAGTGAGAAAAATCTTGAGTTCCCCCCCCCCCCCCCCCCAAAAAAAAACAAAAAAACAAAACAACTTTTTTGCGCTGTTACGATACGAATGAACAAACATGTTTGATCGCTTGCACTTTTTCATCATATTAAAGAAAGTTAATATAGTGGTTAAAATATTTCGACATTTTATTCAAGAATGATAGATAAAACAAAATTAACGTGATTAGGGGATTTTCAAAACTCTGACCAAAAATACCTCAAAAACTAAAAGAAGACCCCTAACTCACACGAAGTTAAGAAGAATACGAAAAATACACAAAAAAAATTCAAGCTTTTTGAAGATTATTTTGAACCATCGTATACAAGTATTGTTTCTTATTTCTTATTTCACGCTACAGCTCACCATGCCATCCCTTATATAGTACCTAATTTAAATGTCTCCGCCCATTTGTATGTAATAGAGAAACCGTACTCTGTTCGAAAGAAAATGTTCCGGAATTTGTATGTGCGGTAGGTGTTGAAAATTGGCTTATATTTCTTAAAACTCAAAGTCATTAATAATGATTCTACAACATTTCAATTAGAAATACTATGTTATACACCATGAAAATTAAAAAAATATCATATCCTCAAGTATATTTGGTAAAATAAGGGCGAAAAAAGGGACCAAGCTACTATACTTAAGTGGAAAACTCCTTTCTACAAGTAATGTAACAATTAATTATCTTATTTGTGTTACTATACACACAAAGAAGAATGACTGTGAATACCCCGGTAAAATATAATCAGGTTAAAATCTAGAAGGGAGTAGATTTCACTTTATATTTTAATTAAGATACAGTAAAACTCATATAGTACGAACACGGATATTTCAAATTTACGGATATAAAGTCATCTTGAATCCCCAGCTATTGAAATTTATTGATTTTCTTATACGGTTATAACGAATTACGGATGTAGCAAAGTAATTTCATAGATCCCAGCGACTTCGTTACAACCGAGTTTTGCTGTATTACTTACAGTACCGACCGGACACAACCTAACAGAAAGCGAACCTGGAGCAGACCTCAGGTTCGCTCTCTGGGTCCACTTCAGTTTCGCTCAGGGTCCGCTAGGGCTGACCCCGAGCGAACCCGAAGGGCACCCAAAGCAAACCTGTAGCGGACCTCGAGCGAACCTGAAGCGGACCCAGAGACCGAACCCCAAACGTGTTGATTTAATTCAATATAAATCGAAACATTGTACATACAAGCAAAACCTGTAAAGTTACAGTGTAAATCTATTATGATAATTAAAATATTACTTTATATGCATCGTCGCAAACCACGGCCATCATGTACGATCCTCTTCCATTCTGGCCATGGTTGCATGAGAAGAGAATATTTTGTAGCTCATTAAATTATTGACCAATGCGAGTAAAGCATAGTCGGAAAATGAACTTTGAAGTGACCTTTCAATACCCAATCACAGTGTACGAAATCACTACGTATGTAAATTGTTGATTTCAATCGCGATGGAAACAAAACTTGTCATTGACTGAATATGACGTCACAATGGAGATGCATAAATATTCAAGATTGCGACACTTTTTGTGATTAAGCAGCCACGGGTAGGAGAGAGCTATATGCGGACTCCGGACCGTGGCTTGAGAAGATGCTTTATATGTAGTTATTTTAATTCTCCGGGTTGTATTTTATATTAAAATTTTTATTTTCATTTTTTAATAAAACATTTAATATTAAATTATATATTTTAATTTTCCACGTAGAATGATACATGAATATTTACATATTTATTTTCTTTAATTCTTTATACCAGTATTTAAAGTCCATGGGTAAATAAATTGGGTACATGCATCAGTCAATGCTTAAGAAAGGAAATCAATAATTGGTATTACAATTTTTACTGACAAAAAGAGGAGAGAAGTAAAATAGTTGGTCTTTGACAATTATTGTAAAATTTCATCATCTCAAGATACTAACAGTACAACAATATTTACGTGCCCATTAGTCAATAATTTTATTTCCATTTTCTCTATTTATGTGTTGCTTCAAATGATTTAAAATTCACATCAAAATTATTGTATTTGTTAATTGGGCATGAAAAAAAAATAATATGTACATGTACCTCATCCTGTATATTTTTGAAAAAAAATTATTGCAGCAGGCTTATAGAAAATAATTCGAGTACTGGATTGGGAGGACGACTCATAGAAATTTAAGAAAAAGTCATCAGGCTTTATTATTAAAATCTAGTCTAATTATGAGAGTTAATTCATAGTTCCGACTCGTCTCCCGATGCCCCGCCCACCTTAGTTACGGTTACCAAGTCCCACATTATGGCGATGCTGGGTGCATCAGCGGATGTCGCGACTGACAGTCTTAAGTCTATTCCAGACAATTTTTGCGTGAAATATTTGCCAAATAGCTCAAAATTGTCGGACAAAGTCTTGCAAAAGGGTTTAAATTACTTTACGCAAGGGTACATGATATTAAGATTTTTAACTCGGATGAGTCCATGCAAGCTACAGCACGATGCTGGAGATCGATGCGGAAAAATCAATCCCCGCATCGACTTAATTTGGAAATCAAAAATGATTCCATCAATGAGTCACATTGTTCCTGTAAAGTTGGGTATGTGTTTATTAAAATTACTAGTAACACTCACTTTCTATACGTATTTCACAAGACAATGATGCAAATAAAACGGCGGTTGTGTATTGAAAAAAAATGTAAACAATACTGTAGTGACGTAATCTTGTGCGACGTGTATGCGTTTTGATTGAAAAAATTCATTGAATGTAAAACAACATAATTAAACAATTTATTGTCTCATTTCTTATTCATTTCCTGATTCGAGTGTGCTATTTATAGTAAATATATTACCGAATTTGTTGTGATAAGGTCATGCTTTCAAACAGAAACAGTTGACTAATCCAGAATTTCAATTGTAGCATTTTTTTCTAGACAAATGCATAATTTTTTTTTTATAGACATTGACAATTATTCAGGCATTTCTGATATCTTTTCTTACAGCTTAAATGGTCACTGCTCTCATATAGTTGGCCTTATAAAAAGTTTTCAGGGATTCAAACTTCATAACTTTTCCAATGTACCCGAACAGCAAAGCTGTACAAGTATACCACAGCAGTGGCATGTGCCTGGGGTTCTAAGATTAAGCCCATTCCAATCAACCATTTAGTGGTGGCAAGGCCCACAGAATCCCAAAAACGAAAACTGTCACATGTTAGATTGGCTTAGATCAAGAGTATGTGAAATTCTAGATATTTTTTTTCTTTTCTTGGCCATTGCATTTTACACTTGTTTACATGTAGATGCAATTCAAGATATTTTAAAACAATAAATATATACATATTAAGTTGAATGATAAGTTTTCATTATAACATAAATAAAAACAAATCTTGATTCATTCATTTATTATATTTAATAACAGACTTCCCAAAGTGTCCACAAGTGACATAATGCAGCTGAGTTCGTTAAAGGGAACCCCTCTAGAATACACAATATCAGCAGATCATCCACTTGTAAACACCCCCCTTGGTGATGTGCAGATAGGCTCAATATTGTCATATCAGGTACAAAAGATTATTACATAAACATGTGTATTGAAAGATTACACAGATTATAAAATTGGGGCATCACGTTTACCTTTTAATAACATATACATAATTATATCATTGACTAAAAACTGCTTCTTATACATATGAAGCATTCAGTTTCTCCAACATTTCTACAGAAAGATGGTCACAATTTGATTTTTTTTCCTGTAACAATTTAAATAAATAATGTTATTTAGTTACATCAATTTTTACTGTCTGTGACAAACACATCATGGAATAAAGTCAAGTGACAACACACAGACCAAATTTTGTTAATGTTTTTAAATAATGATGTAGGAATGTGAACAGAAAGCATTTTGTAAGTTTTATCCTTTGCGATAAGTCTTTCAATGTGCACACGATGTTTTGCAATCTTCTCAGTAAGCACAGTATCTGAGACTAACATCTGGCATGTTGAGGAAGCCATTGGTGGAATATTCAATACCAAATTCAAATTACTTAATTCCTCTCTAATAGTAAACCCTTTATCAGCCATAATAGCATCCCCATCTTTTATGTAACCTTTTAATTTTAGCAATTCAAGAACATTGTAAAATCCCGACTGTTCACAAATTTGTTTATCTGATATACATCCTGTAAACAATTCCGATAGTAAATTTTATATACTTTGTAAATAAATATATAAAAAAATCACTGAACCATTCAAGAGATGGATCACAACCAATTAAAGCTTTCAAAGTAGTACTAGACTTATAATTACTGTAAAGCTTGGACTTTGCAAACCAAGTGCACATGTTGCTTGTGTTCTAATAATTTCAGTACCATCAATGTGGGGGGGGGGGGCCATTAATTTGATTTGTTTGTATTGTTATTGGATTATATTCTTAGTGTACTTCATGTTTCTTTTTACCCTTGGGCCGGTTAAGGTGAGGAGGTGATTTTGGTATACAATTATTATTTGTCCTTGCATTTACTTTTGATAGTAGTATAATGTAGGCATTCATTATATCTATTTTTTTTTCATTCTGATTAAAATCATACTCACTCCATAATTCTAAGCGGTAAAAAGATCTGATTTTTTTTTTTTTTTTGAAAATGTCCTGTAAATATTTATTACGAACTTTCAATGTGTAACTGCTATGAATGAAATCTAAAAATATATGTATCACGTGTACAAAAGATTAATGTAATTTATAGATGCAATATCATAATTCACGTGTTTGGCAAAGATTTAAACTACGATTTTGCAAAAGTTAAGGAATAACAAATATAATTTTAATGTACTGTAGACGAACCCTTTACAGTACCAAATTTTTCCTTGGCAAGGGCTACCATTTATACTAAAATAAGGGTTCAAAACAAGGGGAGATAATCAGGAAAACAAAACCAAAAGTACTAGTTGCTAAAAAATCTTCTTCTCCAGAACCGCCAGGCAGATTTTCAACTTACATACAAGGATCAGGATATGTTGAAGATTAAAAATTGTTCAAGGCATGACCCTTCTCAAGGTCACTTTAAAGTTGACCTAAATTTACAATTAATAAAAATGTTTATATTTTGCTTACCCGATCATCAAATCGGGTAGAAAATTACGCGGATTTTCTTGACTGTTCACTATATGCCTTACATTTATATTAAGTATGCTTGGAAAAATTTCCGCGGATTATCTATGACCGCGTACATAGCGTAAATTAATACCACGTGGAAAAAAGTACTTCTACAGTCTATAACACATGAATTTGAAAGGTCCATGTATTTTGTTTAGATGCTAACTTCAGTTTCACTTGTACACCATTCGATACATTGAAAATCAATTCAACACCTTTTTCTTCCTCTTCTGTTTTTGTTTTCACATTTATAACTAAAGAAAAATAAATGCCTAATAATAACCCACTGTTAAATAACTTTGAATTTTTCGGATTCGAAATTCCGAGATTGGAGAAATCAAGGAAATCAATTATACATGTAAATCTACATCAAATGTACAGTTGAATTTTGGAAAATTTATCAATGTTCTCAATAGTGTCACTGTTTACATGTACACTGTACATAATCGATCGCTGCATAAACAACAATGATTGATCTACAATTCCATTACTGTATCGGAATATACAAGGGGCGGGGCTTAGTGGGGGCGAGATTAGTGTCAAGCAGGGTCCTCTTCACGCATCAATGCGTAAAGCGGTCCCAGAAAGAGATCGCCGGGTTCGCTGTAGCAGACCCAGAGCTGACCCGAAGCGAACGCGGAGTGAACCCAAAGCGCACCCAGAGCGGTCTTAAAATTTCTGAAAGCGAACCCGAAGCGGACCCCGAGCGAACCTGGTAAGCGAACCCAGGGTCCGCTTTGTGTTCACTCTGGTGTTAGGTTGTGTCCTGTCGGTACTGTATATGTAATTAAATAGTGTCTACAACTATATGGTATATAAATTTAACATTAGTGCTAAATTTATAAACCAATGGATTATACTGACAGTATAAAGAAACACATGGGAAAAGCTAAGAACTGACTCGCTTAATAATAATTAGATACCTTGGACCTGTTCGAAACAAGTTCCTGCAATGAGTTATTGTTCATAATATCGAACACTAGCAACAGCTGAAAGGCCTACAGTTGATTGATTTTTGGGAGTTTGTTCAGTCTCCCTTAGGGAAGTTTATATCACAATGACACATATTGCACTCAGTTGAATGTGTGAGCCAGTTTATTCAGAAGTTTGCTCTAACAATCATACATGCAGATATTGTATATATTGTATATCTGTGTGAAAAATTAAACACAACAAAATCCTTAAGTTTCAAGAAAATATTGTCCACTCAGTTTCTTCAGAATCCTTTACTTGGCTAACTATAAACTTGATAGAACAGTTTTCCTGAATGAACCCTTTTCATATTGAGGTCAAGTCATGGTCAGACTGGTGATAAAAAGAGAATCTTGAAAACTTTCTGTTTGACAGACACTAAACTTGGTACACTCAGGTTTCGACAAAAAAGTATATAAACCCTGTGGTTTTGAGGTCAAAAGGTCAAGGATCACACATAACATAATTATATTGATGGCTTTAATATCTTGAATCCCTTAAAATAAATTATTTTTTAAAATATATACAGCCTACTCCAAATATATTGAAATTCAGGGGACCGTGCAAATTATTTCAATATATCCGTAATTCAATATAAGCGAAATCGTGAAGCCGTCATTTTTTTTTAATTAAAAGTTCAATCTTGATCTTAAAAGAAAGAATAAAACCAAACAAATTAATTTTGTCATTGTTTACCTATAACAGTGTACAGATTACATGGAATATATGTCCTTGAAAGTTTAGATAAAATTGTTTCTTTCTGTTGTATCAATAAGAAATCTTCAACCACATTAAATTATTATTCCTCGATCGCATTTATTTACGTTTTGGAGAAAAATCACCATCTCATACTGTTGAGTACTGCTGACCACTGCATGTATTTCATCGTAAGTGTACTCGGGTTAATCTCTTAGCTATTTCGAATTTAGGCTTATCATTAGCCATTAACAGTTCATATTAAATTTGTAAGTTAAGTTTTTACTAGATTTGTGGGGGTTACTATATTGCCTTTAGCCTAGTAAATACTTCCCTATTATATATGTGGAAACAAAGAATTTAGCAGTGAAGAATTTTATTTCGTAAGAGCATGCAGTATAAAAACACATAAGGTGAAAACTTAATTATTCATACCTTTGTATATCAACTGGTCAGTCAGGCATAATTTCTGTCACCAACTGTAACGACAACCGCCAGGGACTACTTCAATGTAACCTTTATGAAAACAACTCATTATCACCTGAGGGGATCGATCAATGGCTTCGATATAAGTGAAATTTCAATATAGCCGATTTCAATATAACCGTTATTTTGATGCAAAGAATAATTGAGAATCAAAAACTCAAGATTTATTTTTATTTCAAAATAAGCGGAATTTCAAAATAAGCAAGTTCAATATAAGTAGAGTAAGCTGTAACAAGATGTGTTTCTGAAACACTATGCGCCTGGCCGCAACAAAATTCTAAAAGAGCTATTTTTAGGTCACCTGAGTAAACTCAGGTGACCTATTGCTATCTGTTTTCGTCCGTCATCGTTCGTCGTACGTCGTTTGTAAACTTTTGAACATTTTTAGCTTCTTCTCTGGAACCACTGAACCAATTTCAACCAAATTTGGTA
>NW_026919274.1:237500-250000 GCF_032062105.1 Saccostrea cuccullata
GTTTTAGTCAGGCATATATAAGATAGATTTCATAGAATGAAACTCATTCTTGAATAAATGAAAATTCCAGCATGATTTAGTGTATTTCGTTGCCATGACAACTGAAACAATATTTTATAATCATTTTCAGAAACTACACAATACCTGCTTTCAGAATATATATACATTGGTATACACAAAAATTACAAGAAATACTTAAAAATATCTTAATATAAATTTGTCTAAAAATGCTTAAAATCTTTTGCATGAAAGGGGTTAAATTAATACCCAGGAGCAGAGAAGAAATTCAAAGAGCCCCACCCCAACACCAGAACCTCTGACCCTGGGGCCATGAAATTCATAATTTTTGAAGAGGCACTCCTGCTCAGCATAACTAGTATGTACTTAGTTTGTTTATTACCCAAGAGTAGAGAAGATTTTCAAAGAAATAATGCACTTTCACTATATGATCTATATATGTGCATAGCCCCACCCTAACACCAGAACCTGTGACCCTGGGGCCAAGAATTTCAAAATTTTTGATGAAGCACTCTTTCTTAACTATGTACTTAGTTTGTTTTATACCCAGGAGCAGAGAAGAAGATTTTCGAAGAAATAATGCACTTTCACTATATGATTTATATATAGCCCCACCCTAACCCCAGAATCCCTGAACATGGGGCCATGAATTTCATAATTTTGGTACAGGGCTCACTGCTTATTACAATCATGCCAACAGTTTGACTGCTTGATGCCCAGAAGTAAAGAAGAAGATTTTTAAAGATTGCATTAATTTTGGTGGTTTTAGCCCCACTCCTCAGTCCCCGAGGGGGGGGGGGACAGGGTAGGAACCCTGAAATTCACAATTTCTGTTCCTCTTCACCCATTAATGGTTTATGCCAAAATTGGTTGAAATTAGTTGAGCTGTTTCAGAGAAGAAGTTGAAAATGTTCAAATGTTAACGCACGACAAAAGACACACAACGAACGCCGACGGACAAAAAATGGATAGCAATAGGTCACCTGAAAGACTCAGGTGACTTAAAAAGGATATACTCTACAGTTCAATGATTTTTTTTCTCCTGATTTACACTTCCATTTCCCCCAAATTTTATAGACCAAAACAACATTAACCTAATAGGTTTTCTTTAAATTATTAAAAATTGTACCAGAGACGAAATGTAAAAGAACATTTTCCATATGGTATTTTAGCTATGTCCTAAAAATTTGTCCTAGCATAGAAAAGCCATACGGTGGTATAAATCCAAGAAATCAGTGTTTATACCTGCACATTGAACAGAAACTGTGACCCCATAAAAAAGTATGTTCCCAGTAATGTTAAGTGCTCTTTTGTAAGCCAAAGGATGAGTTACCTTACATGCTTCCTCCGGCCTCTTCTGTCTGTCATTCCAAATACCTTAATGGGCTCTCCCATAGCATTGATCACCTGAAAGGTAGTACTCTGTTATAAAAGACATTCTGGGTCACATCACTCCAGCATGCTAGAGGTTGACAGCGAGATACCGAGCCTCTTACTTGTAGGAGTAGCATCAAACATACATGTTTTAAGAGGTAGACTAAAACATCCCATGTAAGCGGAATGTCAATTAAGGGTTAGAATCATGACCATTTACAACTGTTTTTTTTTCATATTGTGATCACAAAACACAGGGTGGAACAAAGAGACAACACGAATCTATAGATCTGTTTTATTTTGCATTCCTATCAATTATAGTGTCTATTACGTACAAGTCCAACACAAAAAAATGACTACTGTCTGAGTCATCCATTTCTGAAAGTGCTCCATTAAAAGAGATGTGAAATCTCTGATACACATTTGTCAACAACTGAAACCCTAACATCTAGTATCATAGTACTAACTGCCAGGTATCACCGTATCAGTAATACTAACCCTGTCATCTTTTATGCAGATGTCTGCTGCCGCGTTGTACACACTTGTCGCTCCATCCGTACCACACAGTTCCTGGTATAAGTTATAGAGGACATAACCTGAAAAAATGACAGTAAAAAAAGGTCAAAGTTACACAGTTCACAGATAATACTAATAAATCATTCTGTTAAAATTGGGATCAGAAAAAATTGCTTTCTGTTCTGTGTACAAGAATTGACTTATAATTAAAGGATTCTCCAATCTTACCAATAGCACCACCTCCAAGAAGGATAACTCCTATATAAGTCAAATCTTTGCCTGCCTCAACAACTAAATGAAAAAAAAATAATTGTACAAACATGCCACTCATATACGACACATCAACATCTGATTAGTACAACATAGTTGTATTTTCCCCTGCAATCCAAGCTAATTTGGTGGTTCTTTTAAGTCTGGTGAGAGATGATTGTTTAAAATATGACAAACACATTCAACAAGCTTAACACTAATTCTGTAAACTTTATTTATATATTCAGGCTTCAACTGATCCATATAATTTTTTTCTGAGCATAGACCAGTCAGGGGTGTGATTGAAATCCATCATTTTTAAAAATGATGATTTTCAGTCATTAAATTGATTTTTAATAATGATGGAAATCCATCTTTTTTTAGTAAAATGATGAAAAACAGTCATTTCTATTTTGAAATTTATTTTAGAAATAGAGTTATCTCTGATATTAAAAATGACTGTTTTTCTCTTTTTTTATCAAATTGTTAGGTTTGACACTAATTATCTCATTAGTTTTACGGGGCGCACTAAATTATTTTGGTTTCAATTACTTGTCAAGATGTTTCTCTACACAAGGGTCTATGGCAGGATAGTGTACTATATCTAATTACTGTAGTAAATGGGATGGGAAAATTGACTTGAGAATGGAAATATGATGAAAGGACGTCATATTTACAAAAATCAGAAAATTGTGTACATTATATACTTAGAAGAAATGACCATTATCCATCATTTTTAAAAATGATGGATTTCAGTCACACCCCTGACTGTAGACCTTGAGTCAAAAACTGGATTTGTTTGTCACCTTTAAGTGGTATGAGACATTGTACATGCCACAAATAATGCCATCATAGGATTGTTGTACTTCATTGTACATGTTGCTAGAATACTGTACTGGGGACCATACAGTAGACCCTTCTTTCTTTGGGCATGTTGACATGCATTGCTTTGTATTTAAAGAGAGTATAGACTACTACAAAATTTTTCACAATACAAGTCCCTGCTGTCATGAGTCAAAGGTAACACAAGTAAATCAGAAAAAAAATTACTTAAATAAAAGGACTTCCATCTACTCCATTATTACCTTTCTGTCCTGCTGATAAGCCCTCATAAGGACTCTTTCTTTTGACGTCCAACTCGGTACCGGTGCTTTTCTCTGAACTTTCTTTGCTTGATTTCTCTTGATTTTGGGTTGAATAACATTTCAAATTATTTCTTTTACAATTCAGAATGTCAACACATAATAGCCTCGCAGAAATGAACACTGTCTTCGAAACACTGCTGTATGTTAAAGTCTTCAGAATCCTCAACGAATGCATGTTGGAGGTGACTGTTAAAGTGAAACCGAAAGTAGGTTTGTAGTGGAAGGTTGCGATTTCGCAATACAAAGTTTATGCACATTTAGGCATCTCACACGTCTTGAGTACAAAATGGTGATACAATCACACATATTTTCCCCCTGTTCATGGTATGTTTAAAAAAATGAACTCAATATTTTACAGAAGTGACAATCGAGTGTTACCAGGACACCGACTCTGCAAATTCAATGAAATGAAAATTGCGATCCCGTAGCATATTTTCACGTGCATTCAACCGGAAACATAAGACTAAGCAAGATGGCGGATAAGGCTGACAAGTTTGAGGCATTGGAACAACAATTGGAGTTGTTTATTGAAAATACAAGACAGTTGGGAATCATTGTCAGCGATTTTCAACCTCAAGGACAAAATGTTCTCAATCAGAAACTGTGAGTTTGATCATAAGTGATACAAATGACTGATTTAGCTACTGGAAGCTGGTGCATTAGGCTTTTATAAATTACAATGTATCCTAGTGTAAATACATTTCCCCTAATATAACATTTGACGTATATATACGATGAGCGCGTGCAAATTGATAAACAAACTTCAGTGCTAGTTATAGAATGGAATTGCTGATTAAATGTTAAAAATTAATTTTTCTTAATCCACAAAATGCTCTCTACAAAATCAAACTTTTAAACTTTCTAAAATATCAAAATACCACTATTTTCAACCTTCAGATATAAAAGTCTATATAATTGGTCTATTTGTTTTCCCGTGATTTGTGATTAAAAAGGGGTGGAAAATCATTAAAATAAAAATAGTAAAGAAGTTCTTCTAAGCAAAAGATTTATTTAAAAAAAAAATTTATCAAGAACATACATGCCAACTTTCCCGATTTAGGTGGGATCCTCCGGATTTTACCCTTTCATCCCGTCTTCCCGATCGGGAGAGAAAAATTGCCCTAATTTCCCGATTTGAAAAAAAAATCACCTTAAAATTTCAGATTTTAAAAGTTTCCCTACCGCTGAATTTTGACAATCGGGATAACAATGTCAGACTTGTATATTCAATGCACACAGATAAGTTTCACTGTTTATTTAACCAGGTGTTCATTACTAATTAGCCACAGGAAATCACTTCACGCATGAACGCACGCAGTTGTCCAGGTACGAGTAGCTTATAGCTTGGGGCAATTAGGGGATTATCTTGTCCGTTTTAAGGGGTATGCAAGGTGAAACACATAGATTAACGTGATAACTGTTAGTCATTTTATTAAAAACATAAATTAAAGACAATGAAATACTAATTAAACTATAAAATCGGAATCCAAAGTGATCGTTTTTTGAAAACGAAAGTAGAAAACTACAAAGCATAGCTGCTGATTTTATCTACCTATAATGAAAAATATTGTAAAGTTTGCCAGTTAAAATATTATGAAATTAAGATGAAACAATCAAGTGTATGTCAGTTAGAATTTCTTTTCCCTTCCTTCTCCCAAAAGTAATATTTTATGGGTATGTGCATGACTTAAGGAAATACCCACATGGCACCATCAAGCCTGACAAATTTCATGACTGTAAAAAAAAAAATAATTCTCCTTTGGATAGGTGGTATAAATTTCAGTAAATTTAATACCTTATTAGAATCTCTAATTAATTGAAATATAATTAAAAAATCTCAAAAATGTTTCCAGAAACAGGACTTTACAGTATCAAAACCTCATATATTTTTTAGCCTTTGAAAAAAATGATTTAAAAGTTGTACAATTTTCAGTTTTTCACTAAATTACATGATGTATATGTCCTGGTAGAAAAAAAACATGTTTTTAATGAGAGAAGCACTTATTTTAGCAAAAATATTTCAATTTTGGAAAAAAAAAATTTTTTTTAATTTTTTTAAACTAATTTTTTTGTGTTAAATTAATCCTTAAGTTGTATTAATAAGTGATATCAAATATTATAAATTTAAAAAAAAGATCATTTCATTATCATTTAATTTTACGACAAAATGTCGCGAATTTAGAGCTTTGAAAATTGTCGTCACGCGCTAAATCCCCCATGGGAATTTTCAAAAGTTGGCATGTATGTTTTTTTTTCAGGATTTTTAATAAAAGTTTGTATTTGTTCACCTGTCCTTGAAATGACTTTTCAAGGGGAAAATTATTTTGAAAAAAAATGTCATGATAACATAATTTTTCAATGACACAGATTACAAATCGGTTTAACATTTTATGTTTATTAGATTCGTCCTCTTGACATAAAATGCATACAGTAAAACTCAGTTATAACGAAGTCACTGGGGCCTATGAAATTACTTCGCTATAGCCGTAATTCGTTATATCCTTATAAGAAATTCATGAAAATTATTATTTTGGTATCAAAAATGACTTCGCTATACCCGTGAATTCACAATATCCGTGTTCGTACTAAACGAGTTTTACTGTACAAGTAATCAAAAGAGAAAATGATTCTGAAATGTTAACGTATGCTATGAAATGTTGCAAAATTTTGTTTTTTTACTTGTAAATATTCTTAGAGAGTAAACTAAAATGAGATGATAATAAATACTTTAATATGTGTTTTTTTACTTGTAAATATTCTGAAAGAGTAAACTAAACTGAGATGATATTAAATACTTTATACAGTTTTAAGACTTTAAGTATTCAATATTAACAGTACTGTTCTGATATTGATAGAATCCCTACAAGAAGTGCAGTCTGGGGACTGTTTGGTGTGCTTCAGTAAGCTGAAGATTTACAACGTATGTATGGAGCTGGAGAGGCTTGGACATAGTGTGGCTGTAATATATGGCAGTCTTCCTCCAGGTATCTTTCTCTTTAAGTTAAAGTTTTCATGGAATTTTTTATCCACCCATCTTAAGATAAAATGTATTGTATTATAGCATTTATGTCCTTCAGCTGTTTATTCTACCTATTCCCACTTTTTGAAAATCAGGTAGAAAAAGGTAAGATTTCATGTGGGAATAGGTGGAATTTTATGTCAACAAATAATCAACTATGAAAACATACAATTACTGTATAAACAATGATTGAAGGAAACCTGTGGAGGACAACACAGGTATATTTGCTTTTTAGCTCACCTGAGCCAAAGGCTCAAGTGAGCTTTTCTGATCACATTTTGTCCAGCATCTGTCTGTCTCTCCGTCTGTCTGTCTGTAAACTTTTCACATTTTCAACTTCTTCTCAAGAACCGCTGGGCCAATTTCAACCAAACTTGCCACAAAGCGTCCTTGGGTTAAGGGGATTCAAGTTTGTTCAAATGAAGGGCCACGCCCTCATTCAAGGGGAGATAATTGGGAGTTAATGAAAATTTGGTGGTATGTCTTAAAAATCTTCTTCTCAAGAACCACTGTGCCAGGAAAGATGAAACTTTTGGGGAAAGATCCTCAGGTAGTGTAGATTCAAGTTTGTTCAAATCATGACCCCCAGGGGTAGGGTGGGGCCAAAATGGCTGACCAAAGTTTTACATAGAAATATATAGGAAAATTCTTTAAAAATCTTCTTCTCAAGAATAGCGAAGCCATAATTGATCATAATTATATTAAAGCATTCTCAGGTAGTGTAGATTCAAGTTTGTTCAAATCATAACCCCCAGGGGTAGGGCGGGGCCAAAATGGCTGACCAAAGTTTTACATAGAAATATATAGGAAAATTCTTTAAAAATCTTCTTCTCAAGAATAGCAAAGCCAAAATTGATTGTATTTATGTGGAAGCATCCTCAGGTTGTGTAGATTCAAATTTGTTCAAATCATCACCCCCTGGGGTAGGGTGGGACCAAAATGGCTGATCAGAGTTTTACATAGATATATATAAGAAAATTCTTTAAAATCTTCTCAAAAATAGCAGAGCCATAATTGATCATATTGATGTGGAAGCACCCTCAGGTAGTGTAAATTCAAGTTTGTTCAAATCATGACCCCGGGGGGTAGGGCAGAGCCACAATGGCCAATCAAAGGTTTACATAGACATATATATAGAAAAATTCTTTAAAAATTTTCTTCTCAATAATAGCAAAGCCATGATTGCATGGTCATGGGACTACTTTTGGATTTAAACTTTTCAATAATAAACCAATTTCTACTTTTTCCTAGCCATAGTGCTCAGGTGAGCGATGTGGCCCATGGGCCTCTTGTTAAAATACAGGTAACTCTCGATACCTCGCAGTCCGTGGGACCGAGGAAAAACTTTGTTCGAGTTTTCAAGAGTCCGGAATTTTCCGGGTTCGTTTGACAGGTTTTAAAATTAGTCTTACCGGATGTAATGATTTTCATGCAGTGCTCTGTGCTAACTTTTTAAATGTGGTTTTTATAAAACAATTATATATTTTCGTATTTTAGATGAATAATTATTAAACTGAGTAAAGCAAAATATGTACATCGTCAGTTCGTATATATTTATTTATTCTTTATAATTATGGACATCATACAACGCATTCGTTATATGAAATCGACATTTTACAGCGTCGCGTGGTACATGGCTATTTGACTTTTCCAAACATATGCATTGAACGAAGTTTTATAAGTATTTATCCAACAAAAGTCGTCATATTGACATTGAGGCTGTTTCTGAATTTTCATATTCCAGTTGACACTGATTCGAAATAAAAATAAAATTTATTAAGTGTTTCGTCTTGTAATCTACAATGACAATTTCGCATTGACACCGCGTTTCTAAATTATCGTAATACAGTTTATGATAATTATTTTAATAGCATATAGGCAACATAAGATTAATTATAAATCAATTATCACCTTACAGTATAAGTGTCACCTGAATAAAGATCCCGTTTCATGAGACCCGCGTCTTCTGCCTGAGGCCATTAAATGTCCAGGTAAAGTTGCTTATTATGTAACTTTGTAGTATACACATAGCCACTTCGAGGTATTGAGGTTTCAATAGAATATGCATAGCGGGACTGCATTTGGACTTCGAGGGATCAAGGGTTTTGAGAGATCAAGAGTTCGAGAAATCAAGAGTAAATTTGCTTAGTAATATAGGGGAAAATTAGGGAAAGGAGACTCACTTCGAGCGAT
This sequence comes from Saccostrea cuccullata, assembly GCF_032062105.1. Lineage (NCBI taxonomy): Eukaryota > Metazoa > Mollusca > Bivalvia > Ostreida > Ostreidae > Saccostrea > Saccostrea cuccullata. The sequence goes on from NW_026919274.1 coordinate 246,015, forward strand.
CAAGAATTTCGAGAGATCGAAGTTCGAGCCATCAAGAGTTACCTGTAATAAATCAGAATCTTTACCAATATTTGAAAGGAAAAAAAAGGTTTTACAGGGAATTAAATCATATTTTCCACATTAATCTATTCATTCTAGAATCCACCTATATCTTTACCTCAATAAATCTATTTATCATTTGTTCTAAAAATCAAGCTATTAAAGTGTGTTTCTTGTAAGACCTTTTTTGTTACTCTCTTAAATCCCTATTTTTAGGTCACCTGAGTCACTCAGGTGACCTATTGCTATCTGTTTTTGTCCGTCGTCGTCCGTCGTACGTCGTACGTCGTTCGTCGTTCGTCGTCAATCGGTCGTAAACTTTTGAACATTTTCAGCTTCTTCTCTGCAACCACTGAACCAATTTCAACCAAATTTGGCACAAAGCATCTATGGGTGAAGGGGAACAAAAATTGTGAATTTCATGATCCTTGCCCCCCTGGGACCTAGGGGGTGGGGCCAAAACCACTAAAATTAATGCAATCTTTAAAAATCTTCTTCTTTACTCCTGGACATCAAGCAGTCAAACTGTTTGCATGATTGTAATCAGCATTGAGTCCTTTACCAAAATTGTGAAATTCATGGCCCTGGGGTCAGGGGTTCTTGTGCTAGGGCGGGGCTTAATAAGTATATAGTGAAAATGCATTATTTCTTTGAAAATCTTCTTCTCTGCTCCTGAATATTAAATAAACTAACTAGGTACATAGTTATGATGAGCAAGAGTGCCTCTACCAAAATTGTGAATTTTATGGCCCCAGGGTCAGGGGTTCTTGTGCTAGGGCGGGGCTCTATTGATTATATAGAGAAAATACATGAATTCTTTGAAAATCTTCTTCTTTACTCCTGGGTATTAAATAAACTAACTAAGTACATAATTATGATGAGCAAGAGTGTCTCTACCAAAATTGTGAATTTTATGGCCCCAGGGTCAGGGGTTCTGGTGTTAGGGTGGGGCTGTATTGATTATATAGTGAAAATACATGAATTCTTTGAAAATCTTCTTCTCTGCTCCTAGGTTTTAAATAAACTAACTAAGTACATAATTATGATGAGCAAGAGTGCCTCTACCAAAATTGTGAATTTTGTAGCCCCAGGGTCAGGGATTCTGGTGTTAGGGCGGGGCTGTATTGATTATACATGTATATAGAGAAAAAACATTAAATCTTTGAAAATCTTCTTCTTTGCTCCTAGGTTTTAAGCAGATGAACTGCCTATGTAGTTATGAGCAGTCCCTAATCTTCAAGAATTGTAAATTTCAAGGCCCCAGGGTCAGTTGTACCATAGAGGGGGGGGGGCTATACTTATATACTGAAAATGAATGAATTGTTTGAAATGTGCTCTTTGGTATTAATCAAATATTTTTGAAAAGCAAGGATGCCTTTCCAAAAATAGTGCAATGTGTGCATCTAGGCCTAGGAGTCAAGGGTTCATGTGTGGTAGGGGCACTACTTATTGCTGAATATTACTGATTAGTTGAAATGCATTTTTTTGTTCCCCTACCCTGCCTATGGGTATAAAGTAACCAAACTAAGGAACTGCTAAGTGTATAGTTATGATGACCAAATTGTAAATGCTATAGCATCTGGCTTAAAACATGGATCAAATTCAATCAATGGAAAGTTGTTGCATAATGCTCAGGTGACCTATAAGGCCCATGGGCCTCTTGTTGAAGGAAATAGATAATATTTTTCACAAAATTATTTTCTGTCTTAAAATGTACAAAATACAGGTAAATCTAAGAGGGAATGTAATTAGTCTAATTATTGTTAAACTATCTAAACATTGTTATATGCAAGTGGGAATAGGTGGAATTGAGATTTTTAAAAAGTGGGAATAGGTAGAAGACACCCTTCAGTCCTTTAGTGTGTTACCTGTAACTTCTTCATACCTGCCTGATAACGTAATGTCACCAGCCTGACACAATGGTAAGAGCGTTTGCATAAGAGTCGATGAGTAAGGAGTTGTACCAAATCAAGGTCCTGTGTCACAGTACATGTACAGTCCCTAAAACGTTCTTGAACGGTGAACGAACGCAGAGCGAATGGTGAGTGAACAATGTGTGAACACTGAACGCAACTTGGTGAACGATTTGTGAGCGGTGAATGAATGCAAAACGCAAACAGAGTGCAAACGCGAGCGCAAAGAATGGTGAATGCAAGATGAACGATTTATTTGGAATGCCTCTAAGTGTTTTTCTTTCATTGAAACTACAGGTGACTCTCGATGACTCGAACTCTGATCTCTCGAAGTTCTCGATTCTCAAATAAACCTCCAGTCCATTTTTTCCTCTATATATTAACTAAGCAAGTTTACTCCTGATCTCTCGAACTTCTATCTCTCAAAGTTCTCTATCTCTGGAACCAAAACCTGGGTCCCGTTACATATATTTCATTGAATTTTACTCCCTATCTCTCGAAGATTTGATTGCGAAGTATACACGCCAATCAAGCATAAAATTGATGCAGCCTGGACTTACCTTGAAAACAATGAATGCCTGGGGCTGGCATGGAGGTGTTAATTGGTGTTTAATAGTTGACACTAAACCTGTGGGTCGTCCATGCATTGATATAATTAAATGGTTATTATTGGTAAATTTTAAATGAATTCACAACTTATTTTGACTTGAAGCCGAGACAATGGTTTTTAGAAAATAATTTATAGACGTTCATTTCATTATAAGTTCCCGTAGACAATGAAGTTTTTTAGAGTATAGATAATCCAAGTATGGCAATAAATTCCTTTCTCAAGGACTGAATACTGATTATGAAAAATATGGTGAACACTGGTGAAGGACCTGATCAAGCCGTGGAATAGCCAACAATTACTATTCGGGTTTCATGCAATCATGAAAGAAGAACAAATAAATATTGAAACTTTATAGAAATTTGTTTTATTTATTTGAAATACAGTCATTGTTGTTGATATCAAGTAAACCTGTAAATATACAACTGAAAACGTGCAATGACTTTATTTAAGGAATAACTGTCTTATTTTTTGAATTCATGAAGTGATCAATGGATTGGCTTGTGTGATAATTTGCATAAACGCCTTCGGCGTTTATGCATAAAATTATCACACAACATTCATGAGGAAATAAATTACATTTACAATTGGTAATTTTATCTCGGACAAAGACATTGGAAATGTAAATATTTACATATACTTCCGGTATCTAATTGTAGAACATTGATGATCGGAACTGAAAATTCCGGATTTTATTTACATTTTATCTCTCGAACCCCTCGATATCTGGAACTTTTCTTGCAATCCCTTGAACTGGGAGAGATTGAAATCGAGTCACCTGTATTCTATTGCATTGTAATGTCAGTTGCTAAAATACAAATAAACAAAAAATATAAAAAGAAATAAAGAAATAATTAAAATAAATTTTACGAAATTGTCCTGAGAAAGATGATACATTCACAATATGTAAAATAAGTAAATGAAGTTTCTTACAATATTTTCTGCCAATATCTGCTTAAAATCAATATGTAAAAAATATTTTTTTGCAGCTTTAAAAGGTGTTTTTGTTACCAAATGCTGTAGTATAAACGAAAAAATTTGTATAGTTATAAAATAAATACCGTTATGCTAATTATTTTAATTAATAAATTAAAATATGGATTTTAGAAGAGAAAGAAAACTATTGACTCTTAGAATGAAATACCACAGTTGTAACAACCAAACATATATTTCCATGTCAAAGCGATTCCGTGGTAATTTATATATGTAAAAAAAAAAAAAAACCAACTCCAAAATCTGTTGACATATTGCATTTTAGTTTTTTAAGATGATTTATTTTTAGCAAACTTTTACATGTACTGTAGACATTTTCCAACAGTGATTATATTCTGAAAGGATGATGCAAAGAGGCATTCATATTATTTGTACATATGTAATAGAATAGATTAGATTTTCATAACTAAATAAGTAATATGATGTCGTAGTTT